>NC_081763.1:870000-920000 GCF_963082965.1 Carassius carassius
AGCCAGGATGGTATGGCCATAAGCGAAGAAGGCTGCAAAGAGAGGGCTATTTAAAAATCAGCCACTATAATCGCCAGTGCTTTATATAGGTAGGGAAGGAAACCCAAAATCTTACAGCACCTGGTATTCCCAGGCGGTCTCCCATCCAAGTACTAACCAGGCCCAAACCTGCTTAGCTTCCGAGATCAGACAAGATCGGGCATAGCCAGGTTGGTATGGCCGTAAGCGAAGGAGGCTGCAAAGAGAGGGCTATTTAAAGATCGGCCACTATAATCGCCAGTGCATTATATAAGTAGGGAAGGAAACCCAAAAGCTTACAGCACCTGGTATTCCCAAAAGTACTAACCAGGCCTATCAGATAATTACTGAAAAAATCCAAAAGTACTAACCTGGCCCAAACCTGCTTACATTCTGAGATCGGGCATTGACTTTTTTTTTTTTTTTTGCAAGATTATTGGACAATTAGTGAAAATTTCCTAAAGTACTAACCAGGCCTATTAGATAATTACTGAAAAAATCCAAAAGTACTAACCTGGCCCAAACCTGCTTACATTCTGAGATCGGGCATTGACTCTTTTTTTTTTTTTTTTTGCAAGATTATTGGACAATTAGTGAAAATTTCCTAAAGTACTAACCAGGCCTATTAGATAATTACTGCAAAAATCCAAAAGTACTAACCTGGCCAAAAACTGCTTACATTCTGAGATCGGGCATTGACTCTTTTTTTTTTTTTTACAAGATTATTAGACAATTAGTGAATTTTTCCAAAAGTTCTGACCAGGCCTATTAGATAATTACTGAAAAAAATCCAAAAGTACTAACCTGGCCCAAACCTGCTAACATTCTGAGATCGGGCATTGACTCTTTTTTTTTTTTTTTTTACAAGATTATTAGACAATTAGTGAAATTTTCCAAAAGTACTAATCAGGTCTATTAGATAATTACTGAAAAAATCCAAAAGTATTTACCTGGCCCAAACCTGCTTACATTCTAAGATCGGGCATTGACTCTTTTTTTTTTTTTTGCAAGATTATTGGACAATTAGTGAAAATTTCCAAAAGTACTAACCAGGCCTAATAGATAATTACTGAAAAATCCAAAAGTACTAACCTGGCCCAAACCTGCTTAGATTTGGAGATCAGTTGAGATCGGGCATAGCCAGGATGGTATGGCCATAAGCGAAGGAGGCTGCAAAGAGAGGGCTATTTAAAGATCAGCCACTATAATCGCCAGTGCTTTATATAAGTAGGGAAGGAAACCCAAAAGCTTACAGCACCTGGTATTCCCAAAAATACTAACCAGGTCTATTAGATAATTACTGAAAAAATCCAAAAGTACTAACCTGGCCCAAACCTGCTTACATTCTGAGATCGGGCATTGACTCTTTTTTTTTTTTTTGCAAGATTATTGGACAATTAGTGAAAATTTCCTAAAGTACTAACCAGGCCTATTAGATAATTACTGAAAAAATCCAAAAGTACTAACCTGGCCCAAAACTGCTTACATTCTGAGATCGGGTATTGACTCTTTTTTTTTTTTTTCAAGATTATTGGACAATTAGTGAACATTTCCAAAAGTACTAACCAGGCCTATTAGATAATTACTGAAAAAATCCAAAAGTACTTACCTGGCCCAAACCTACTTACATTCTGAGATCGGGCATTGAGCCTTTTTTTTTTTTTTGCAAGATTATTGGACAATTAGTGAAAATTTCCTAAAGTACTAACCAGGCCTATTAGATAATTACTGAAAAAAATCCAAAAGTACTAACCTGGCCCAAACCTGCTAACATTCTGAGATCGGGCATTGACTCTTCTTTTTTTTTTTTTACAAGATTATTAGACAATTAGTGAATTTTTCCAAAAGTACTAATCAGGTCTATTAGATAATTACTGGAAAAATCCAAAAGTACTTACCTGGCCCAAACCTGCTTACATTCTGAGATCGGGCATTGACTCTTTTTTTTTTTTTTTTGCAAGATTATTGGACAATTATTGAAAATTTCCTAAAGTACTAACCAGGCCTATTAGATAATTACTGAAAAAATCCAAAAGTACTAACCTGGCCAAAAACTGCTTACATTCTGAGATCGGGCATTGACTCTTTTTTTTTTTTTTTACAAGATTATTAGACAATTAGGGAATTTTTCCAAAAGTACTAACCAGGCCTATTAGATAATTACTGAAAAAAATCCAAAAGTACTTACCTGGCCCAAACCTGCTTACATTCTAAGATCGGGCATTGACTCTTTTTTTTTTTTGCAAGATTATTGGACAATTAGTGAAAATTTCCAGAAGTACTAACCAGGCCTATTAGATAATTACTGAAAAATCCAAAAGTACTAACCTGGCCCAAACCTGCTTAGATTTGGAGATCAGTTGAGATCGGGCATAGCCAGCATGGTATGGCCATAAGCGAAGAAGGCTGCAAAGAGAGGGCTATTTAAAGATCAGCCACTATAATCGCCAGTGCTTTATATAAGTAGGAAAGGAAACCCAAAAGCTTACCGCACCTGGTATTCCCAAAAGTACTAACCAGGCCTATTAGATAATTACTGAAAATATCCAAAAGTACTAACCTGGCCCAAACCTGCTTAGATTTGAAGATCAGTTGAGATCGGGCATAGCCAGGATGGTATGGCCATAAGCGAAGAAGGCTGCAAAGAGAGGGCTATTTAAAGATCAGCCACTATAATCGCCAGTGCTTTATATAGGTAGGGAAGGCAACCCAAAATCTTACAGCACCTGGTATTCCCAGGCGGTCTCCCATCCAAGTACTAACCAGGCCCAAACCTGCTTAGCTTCCGAAATCAGACGAGATCGGGCATAGCCAGGTTGCTATGGCCGTAAGCGAAGGAGGCTGCAAAGAGAGGGCTATTTAAAGATCAGCCACTATAATCGCCAGTGCATTATATAAGTAGAGAAGGAAACCCAAAAGCTTACAGCACCTGGTATTCCCAAAAGTACTAACCAGGCCTATTAGATAATTACTGAAAAAATCCAAAAGTACTAACCTGGCCCAAACCTGCTTAGATTTGGAGATCAGTTGAGATCGGGCATAGCCAGGATGGTATGGCCATAAGCGAAGAAGGCTGCAAAGAGAGGGCTATTTAAAGATCAGCCACTATAATCGCCAGTGCTTTATATAAGTAGGGAAGGAATCCCAAAAGCTTACAGCACCTGGTATTCCCAAAAGTACTAACCAGGCCTATTAGATAATTACTGAAAAATTCCAAAAGTACTAACCTGGCCCAAACCTGCTTAGATTTGGAGATCAGTTGAGATCGGGCATAGCCAGGATGGTATGGCCATAAGCGAAGAAGGCTGCAAAGAGAGGGCTATTTAAAGATCAGCCACTATAATCGCCAGTGCTTTATATAGGTAGGGAAGGAAACCCAAAATCTTACAGCACCTGGTATTCCCAGGCGGTCTCCCATCCAAGTACTAACCAGGCCCAAACCTGCTTAGCTTCCGAGATCAGACGAGATCGGGCATAGCCAGGTTGGTATAGCCGTAAGCGAAGGAGGCTGCAAAGAGAGGGCTATTTAAAGATCAGCCACTATAATCGCCAGTGCTTTATATAAGTAGGGAAGGAAACCCAAAAGCTTACAGCACCTGGTATTCCCAAAAGTACTAACCAGGCCTATTAGATAATTACTGAAAAAATCCAAAAGTACTAACCTGGCCCAAACCTGCTTACATTCAGAGATCGGGCATTGACTCTTTTTTTTTTTTTTTTTGCAAGATTATTGGACAATTAGTGAAAATTTCCTAAAGTACTAACCAGGCCTGTTAGATAATTACTGAAAAAATCCAAAAGTACTAACCTGGCCAAAAACTGCTTACATTCTGAGATCGGGCATTGACTCTTTTTTTTTTTACAAGATTATTAGACAATTAGTGAATTTTTCCAAAAGTACTAACCAGGCCTATTAGATAATTACTGAAAAAAATCCAAAAGTACTAACCTGGCCCAAACCTGCTAACATTCTGAGATCGAGCATTGACTCTTTTTTTTTTTTTTTTTTTTACAAGATTAGTAGACAATTAGTGAATTTTTCCAAAAGTACTAACCAGGCCTATTAGATAATTACTGAAAAAAATCCAAAAGTACTTACCTGGCCCAAACCTGCTTACATTCTGAGATCGGGCATTGACTTTTCTTTTTTTTTTTGCAAGATTATTGGACAATTAGTGAAAATTTCCTAAAGTACTAACCAGGCCTATTAGATAATTACTGAAAAAATCCAAAAGTACTAACCTGGCCCAAACCTGCTTACATTCTGAGATCGGGCATTGACTCTTTTTTTTTTTTTTTTGCAAGATTATTGGACAATTAGTGAAAATTTCCTAAAGTACTAACCAGGCCTATTAGATAATTACTGAAAAAATCCAAAAGCACTAACCTGGCCAAAAACTGCTTACATTCTGAGATCGGGCATTGACTCTTTTTTTTTTTTTTTACAAGATTATTAGACAATTAGTGAATTTTTCCAAAAGTTCTAACCAGGCCTATTAGATAATTACTGAAAAAAATCCAAAAGTACTAACCTGGCCCAAACCTGCTAACATTCTGAGATCGGGCATTGACTCTTTTTTTTTTTTTTTACAAGATTATTAGACAATTAGTGAATTTTTCCAAAAGTACTAATCAGGTCTATTAGATAATTACTGAAAAAATCCAAAAGTACTTACCTGGCCCAAACCTGCTTACATTCTAAGATCGGGCATTGACTCTTTTTTTTTTTTTTTTTGCAAGATTATTGGACAATTAGTGAAAATTTCCAAAAGTACTAACCAGGCCTATTAGATAATTACTGAAAAATCCAAAAGTACTAACCTGGCCCAAACCTGCTTAGATTTGGAGATCAGTTGAGATCGGGCATAGCCAGGATGGTATGGCCATAAGCGAAGAAGGCTGCAAAGAGAGGGCTATTTAAAGATCAGCCACTATAATCGCCAGTGCTTTATATAAGTAGGGAAGGAATCCCAAAAGCTTACAGCACCTGGTATTCCCAAAAGTACTAACCAGGCCTATTAGATAATTACTGAAAATATCCAAAAGTACTAACCTGGCCCAAACCTGCTTAGATCTGGAGATCAGTTGAGATCGGGCATAGCCAGGATGGTATGGCCATAAGCGAAGAAGGCTGCAAAGAGAGGGCTATTTAAAGATCAGCCACTATAATCGCCAGTGCTTTATATAAGTAGGGAAGGAATCCCAAAAGCTTACAGCACCTGGTATTCCCAAAAGTACTAACCAGGCCTATTAGATAATTACTGAAAAATTCCAAAAGTACTAACCTGGCCCAAACCTGCTTAGATTTGGAGATCAGTTGAGATCGGGCATAGCCAGGATGGTATGGCCATAAGCGAAGAAGGCTGCAAAGAGAGGGCTATTTAAAGATCAGCCACTATAATCGCCAGTGCTTTATATAGGTAGGGAAGGAAACCCAAAATCTTACAGCACCTGGTATTCCCAGGCGGTCTCCCATCCAAGTACTAACCAGGCCCAAACCTGCTTAGCTTCCGAGATCAGACGAGATCGGGCATAGCCAGGTTGGTATAGCCGTAAGCGAAGGAGGCTGCAAAGAGAGGGCTATTTAAAGATCAGCCACTATAATCGCCAGTGCTTTATATAAGTAGGGAAGGAAACCCAAAAGCTTACAGCACCTGGTATTCCCAAAAGTACTAACCAGGCCTATTAGATAATTACTGAAAAAATCCAAAAGTACTAACCTGGCCCAAACCTGCTTACATTCAGAGATCGGGCATTGACTCTTTTTTTTTTTTTTTTTGCAAGATTATTGGACAATTAGTGAAAATTTCCTAAAGTACTAACCAGGCCTGTTAGATAATTACTGAAAAAATCCAAAAGTACTAACCTGGCCAAAAACTGCTTACATTCTGAGATCGGGCATTGACTCTTTTTTTTTTTACAAGATTATTAGACAATTAGTGAATTTTTCCAAAAGTACTAACCAGGCCTATTAGATAATTACTGAAAAAAATCCAAAAGTACTAACCTGGCCCAAACCTGCTAACATTCTGAGATCGAGCATTGACTCTTTTTTTTTTTTTTTTTTTTACAAGATTAGTAGACAATTAGTGAATTTTTCCAAAAGTACTAACCAGGCCTATTAGATAATTACTGAAAAAAATCCAAAAGTACTTACCTGGCCCAAACCTGCTTACATTCTGAGATCGGGCATTGACTTTTCTTTTTTTTTTTGCAAGATTATTGGACAATTAGTGAAAATTTCCTAAAGTACTAACCAGGCCTATTAGATAATTACTGAAAAAATCCAAAAGTACTAACCTGGCCCAAACCTGCTTACATTCTGAGATCGGGCATTGACTCTTTTTTTTTTTTTTTTGCAAGATTATTGGACAATTAGTGAAAATTTCCTAAAGTACTAACCAGGCCTATTAGATAATTACTGAAAAAATCCAAAAGCACTAACCTGGCCAAAAACTGCTTACATTCTGAGATCGGGCATTGACTCTTTTTTTTTTTTTTTACAAGATTATTAGACAATTAGTGAATTTTTCCAAAAGTTCTAACCAGGCCTATTAGATAATTACTGAAAAAAATCCAAAAGTACTAACCTGGCCCAAACCTGCTAACATTCTGAGATCGGGCATTGACTCTTTTTTTTTTTTTTTACAAGATTATTAGACAATTAGTGAATTTTTCCAAAAGTACTAATCAGGTCTATTAGATAATTACTGAAAAAATCCAAAAGTACTTACCTGGCCCAAACCTGCTTACATTCTAAGATCGGGCATTGACTCTTTTTTTTTTTTTTTTGCAAGATTATTGGACAATTAGTGAAAATTTCCAAAAGTACTAACCAGGCCTATTAGATAATTACTGAAAAATCCAAAAGTACTAACCTGGCCCAAACCTGCTTAGATTTGGAGATCAGTTGAGATCGGGCATAGCCAGGATGGTATGGCCATAAGCGAAGAAGGCTGCAAAGAGAGGGCTATTTAAAGATCAGCCACTATAATCGCCAGTGCTTTATATAAGTAGGGAAGGAATCCCAAAAGCTTACAGCACCTGGTATTCCCAAAAGTACTAACCAGGCCTATTAGATAATTACTGAAAATATCCAAAAGTACTAACCTGGCCCAAACCTGCTTAGATTTGGAGATCAGTTGAGATCGGGCATAGCCAGGATGGTATGGCCATAAGCGAAGAAGGCTGCAAAGAGAGGGCTATTTAAAGATCAGCCACTATAATCGCCAATGCTTTATATAAGTAGGGAAGGAATCCCAAAAGCTTACAGCACCTGGTATTCCCAAAAGTACTAACCAGGCCTATTAGATAATTACTGAAAAATTCCAAAAGTACTAACCTGGCCCAAACCTGCTTAGATTTGGAGATCAGTTGAGATCGGGCATAGCCAGGATGGTATGGCCATAAGCGAAGAAGGCTGCAAAGAGAGGGCTATTTAAAGATCAGCCACTATAATCGCCAGTGCTTTATATAGGTAGGGAAGGAAACCCAAAATCTTACAGCACCTGGTATTCCCAGGCGGTCTCCCATCCAAGTACTAACCAGGCCCAAACCTGCTTAGCTTCCGAGATCAGACGAGATCGGGCATAGCCAGGTTGGTATAGCCGTAAGCGAAGGAGGCTGCAAAGAGAGGGCTATTTAAAGATCAGCCACTATAATCGCCAGTGCTTTATATAAGTAGGGAAGGAAACCCAAAAGCTTACAGCACCTGGTATTCCCAAAAGTACTAACCAGGCCTATTAGATAATTACTGAAAAAATCCAAAAGTACTAACCTGGCCCAAACCTGCTTAGATTTGGAGATCAGTTGAGATCGGGCATAGCCAGGATGGTATGGCCATAAGCGAAGAAGGCTGCAAAGAGAGGGCTATTTAAAAATCAGCCACTATAATTGCCAGTGCTTTATATAGGTAGGGAAGGAAACCCAAAATCTTACAGCACCTGGTATTCCCAGGCGGTCTCCCATCCAAGTACTAACCAGGCCCAAACCTGCTTAGCTTCCGAGATCAGACGAGATCGGGCATAGCCAGGTTGGTATGGCCGTAAGCAAAGGAGGCTGCAAAGAGAGGGCTATTTAAAGATCGGCCACTATAATCGCCAGTGCATTATATAAGTAGGGAAGGAAACCCAAAAGCTTACAGCACCTGGTATTCCCAAAAGTACTAACCAGGCCTATCAGATAATTACTGAAAAAATCCAAAAGTACTAACCTGGCCCAAACCTGCTTACATTCTGAGATCGGGCATTGACTTTTTTTTTTTTTTTTTTGCAAGATTATTGGACAATTAGTGAAAATTTCCTAAAGTACTAACCAGGCCTATTAGATAATTACTAAAAAAATCCAAAAGTACTAACCTGGCCCAAACCTGCTTACATTCAGAGATCGGGCATTGACTCTTTTTTTTTTTTTTTTGCAAGATTATTGGACAATTAGTGAAAATTTCCTAAAGTACTAACCAGGCCTGTTAGATAATTACTGAAAAAATCCAAAAGTACTAACCTGGCCAAAAACTGCTTACATTCTGAGATCGGGCATTGACTCTTTTTTTTTTTACAAGATTATTAGACAATTAGTGAATTTTTCCAAAAGTACTAACCAGGCCTATTAGATAATTACTGAAAAAAATCCAAAAGTACTAACCTGGCCCAAACCTGCTAACATTCTGAGATCGGGCATTGACTCTTTTTTTTTTTTTTTTTTTTTACAAGATTAGTAGACAATTAGTGAATTTTTCCAAAAGTACTAACCAGGCCTATTAGATAATTACTGAAAAAAATCCAAAAGTACTTACCTGGCCCAAACCTGCTTACATTCTGAGATCGGGCATTGACTTTTCTTTTTTTTTTTGCAAGATTATTGGATAATTAGTGAAAATTTCCTAAAGTACTAACCAGGCCTATTAGATAATTACTGAAAAAATCCAAAAGTACTAACCTGGCCCAAACCTGCTTACATTCTGAGATCGGGCATTGACTCTTTTTTTTTTTTTTTTGCAAGATTATTGGACAATTAGTGAAAATTTCCTAAAGTACTAACCAGGCCTATTAGATAATTACTGAAAAAATCCAAAAGCACTAACCTGGCCAAAAACTGCTTACATTCTGAGATCGGGCATTGACTCTTTTTTTTTTTTTTTACAAGATTATTAGACAATTAGTGAATTTTTCCAAAAGTTCTAACCAGGCCTATTAGATAATTACTGAAAAAAATCCAAAAGTACTAACCTGGCCCAAACCTGCTAACATTCTGAGATCGGGCATTGACTCTTTTTTTTTTTTTTTACAAGATTATTAGACAATTAGTGAATTTTTCCAAAAGTACTAATCAGGTCTATTAGATAATTACTGAAAAAATCCAAAAGTATTTACCTGGCCCAAACCTGCTTACATTCTAAGATCGGGCATTGACTCTTTTTTTTTTTTTTTGCAAGATTATTGGACAATTAGTGAAAATTTCCAAAAGTACTAACCAGGCCTATTAGATAATTACTGAAAAATCCAAAAGTACTAACCTGGCCCAAACCTGCTTAGATTTGGAGATCAGTTGAGATCGGGCATAGCCAGGATGGTATGGCCATAAGCGAAGAAGGCTGCAAAGAGAGGGCTATTTAAAGATCAGCCACTATAATCGCCAGTGCTTTATATAAGTAGGGAAGGAAACCCAAAAGCTTACAGCACCTGGTATTCCCAAAAGTACAAACCAGGCCTATTAGATAATTACTGAAAAAATCCAAAAGTACTAACCTGGCCCAAACCTGCTTAGATTTGGAGATCAGTTGAGATCGGGCATAGCCAGGATGGTTTGGCCATAAGCGAAGAAGGCTGCAAAGAGAGGGCTATTTAAAGATCAGCCACTATAATCGCCAGTGCTTTATATAAGTAGGGAAGGAAACCCAAAATCTTACAGCACCTGGTATTCCCAGGCGGTCTCCCATCCAAGTACTAACCAGGCCCAAACCTGCTTAGCTTCCGAGATCAGACGAGATCGGGCATAGCCAGGTTGGTATGGCCGTAAGCGAAGGAGGCTGCAAAGAGAGGGCTATTTAAAGATCAGCCACTATAATCGCCAGTGCATTATATAAGTAGGGAAGGAAACCCAAAAGCTTACAGCACCTGGTATTCCCAAAAGTACTAACCAGGCCTATTAGATAATTACTGAAAAAATCCAAAAGTACTAACCTGGCCCAAACCTGCTTACACTCTGAGATCGGGCATTGACTGTTTTTTTTATTTTTTTTTGCAAGATTATTGGACAATTAGTGAAAATTTCCTAAAGTACTAACCAGGACTATTAGATAATTACTGAAAAAATCCAAAAGTACTAACCTGGCCCAAAACTGCTTACATTCTGAGATCGGGCATTGACACTTTTTTTTTTTTTTTACAAGATTATTAGACAATTAGTGAATTTTTCCAAAAGTACTAACCAGGCCTATTAGATAATTACTGAAAAAAATCCAAAAGTACTAACCTGGCCCAAACCTGCTAACATTCTGAGATCGGGCATTGACTCTTTTTTTTATTTATTTACAAGATTATTAGACAATTAGTGAATTTTTCCAAAAGTACTAATCAGGTCTATTAGATAATTACTGAAAAAATCCAAAAGTACTTACCTGGCCCAAACCTGCTAACATTCTGAGATCGGGCATTGACTCTTTTTTTTTTTTTTTTTGCAAGATTATTGGACAATTAGTGAAAATTTCCAGAAGTACTAACCAGGCCTATTAGATAATTACTGAAAAAATCCAAAAGTACTAACCTGGCCCAAACCTGCTTAGATTTGGAGATCAGTTGAGATCGGGCATAGCCAGGATGGTATGGCCATAAGCGAAGAAGGCTGCAAAGAGAGGGCTGTTTAAAGATCAGCCACTATAATCGCCAGTGCTTTATATAGGTAGGGAAGGAAACCCAAAATCTTACAGCACCTGGTATTCCCAGGCGGTCTCCCATCCAAGTACTAACCAGGCCCAAACCTGCTTAGATTCCGAAATCAGACGAGATCAGGCATAGCCAGGTTGGTATGGCCGTAAGCGAAGGAGGCAGCAAAGAGAGGGCTATTTAAAGATCAGCCACTATAATCGCCAGTGCATTATATAAGTAGGGAAGGAAACCTAAAATCTTACAGCACCTGGTATTCCCAAAAGTACTAACCAGGCCTATTAGATAATTACTGAAAAAATCCAAAAGTACTAACCTGGCCCAAACCTGCTTACATTCTGAGATCGGGCATTGACTCTTTTTTTTTTTTTTTTTGCAAGATTATTGGACAATTAGTGAAAATTTCCTAAAGTACTAACCAGGCCTGTTAGATAATTACTGAAAAAATCCAAAAGTACTAACCTGGCCAAAAACTGCTTACATTCTGAGATCGGGCATTGACTCTTTTTTTTTTTACAAGATTATTAGACAATTAGTGAATTTTTCCAAAAGTACTAACCAGGCCTATTAGATAATTACTGAAAAAAATCCAAAAGTACTAACCTGGCCCAAACCTGCTAACATTCTGAGATCGGGCATTGACTCTTTTTTTTTTTTTTTTTTTTACAAGATTAGTAGACAATTAGTGAATTTTTCCAAAAGTACTAACCAGGCCTATTAGATAATTACTGAAAAAAATCCAAAAGTACTTACCTGGCCCAAACCTGCTTACATTCTGAGATCGGGCATTGACTTTTCTTTTTTTTTTTGCAAGATTATTGGATAATTAGTGAAAATTTCCTAAAGTACTAACCAGGCCTATTAGATAATTACTGAAAAAATCCAAAAGTACTAACCTGGCCCAAACCTGCTTACATTCTGAGATCGGGCATTGACTCTTTTTTTTTTTTTTTTGCAAGATTATTGGACAATTAGTGAAAATTTCCTAAAGTACTAACCAGGCCTATTAGATAATTACTGAAAAAATCCAAAAGCACTAACCTGGCCAAAAACTGCTTACATTCTGAGATCGGGCATTGACTCTTTTTTTTTTTTTTACAAGATTATTAGACAATTAGTGAATTTTTCCAAAAGTTCTAACCAGGCCTATTAGATAATTACTGAAAAAAATCCAAAAGTACTAACCTGGCCCAAACCTGCTAACATTCTGAGATCGGGCATTGACTCTTTTTTTTTTTTTTTACAAGATTATTAGACAATTAGTGAATTTTTCCAAAAGTACTAATCAGGTCTATTAGATAATTACTGAAAAAATCCAAAAGTATTTACCTGGCCCAAACCTGCTTACATTCTAAGATCGGGCATTGACTCTTTTTTTTTTTTTTTGCAAGATTATTGGACAATTAGTGAAAATTTCCAAAAGTACTAACCAGGCCTATTAGATAATTACTGAAAAATCCAAAAGTACTAACCTGGCCCAAACCTGCTTAGATTTGGAGATCAGTTGAGATCGGGCATAGCCAGGATGGTATGGCCATAAGCGAAGAAGGCTGCAAAGAGAGGGCTATTTAAAGATCAGCCACTATAATCGCCAGTGCTTTATATAAGTAGGGAAGGAAACCCAAAAGCTTACAGCACCTGGTATTCCCAAAAGTACAAACCAGGCCTATTAGATAATTACTGAAAAAATCCAAAAGTACTAACCTGGCCCAAACCTGCTTAGATTTGGAGATCAGTTGAGATCGGGCATAGCCAGGATGGTATGGCCATAAGCGAAGGAGGCTGCAAAGAGAGGGCTATTTAAAGATCAGCCACTATAATCGCCAGTGCGTTATATAAGTAGGGAAGGAAACCCAAAATCTTACAGCACCTGGTATTCCCAAAAGTACTAAGCAGGCCTATTAGATAATTACTGAAAAAATCCAAAAGTACAAACCTGGCCCAAACCTGCTTACATTCTGAGATCGGGCATTGAGTCTTTTTTTTTTTTTTTGCAAGATTATTGGACAATTAGTGAAAATTTCCAAAAGTACTAACCAGGCCTATTAGATAATTACTGAAAAATCCAAAAATACTAACCTGGCCCAAACCTGCTTAGATTTGGAGATCAGTTGAGATCGGGCATAGCCAGGATGGTATGGCCATAAGCGAAGGAGGCTGCAAAAAGAGGGCTATTTAAAGATCAGTCACTATAATCGCCAGTGCTTTATATGAGTAGGGAAGGAAACCCAAAATCTTACAGCACCTGGTATTCCCAAGCGGTCTCCCATCCAAGTACTAACCAGGCCCAAACCTGCTTAGCTTCCGAGATCAGATGAGATCGGGCATTGGTTTCTTTTTTTTTTTTTTTTTTTATTGAAACATTTCCATCATACAATAATCTCCTTACAGTTTTCACATTTAAACATTATATTTTCTTTAAGAAAAAACAAACAAAAAAACAAAAAACAAACACATAATACATTACGCCTCTCCTAAAAACAGAAATTTACATTCCATTTAAAACCAATTGTTAATAGTCCTCTTTCTTAGGCAACGTTATTTTGTATTTTTTAAATGTGCACAGCACATCAGTGGGAAACATCTTATGAAACGTATCCAGTTCTTTCTCCATTTCAAAATATTTAAACAAGGTTTGCCCATAATTTTCCACCAGTCCTTTAAACACCATCCATACATCTGCTACATAATTTCTATTTTTTGCCACGTTCCTCCTTTTCCATATTGCATTTTTTACTAAAACCGTCAATAGATTAATCACTTTTTTGTTTGTTATATTTTCATTCATACCAAACATTAAGATTGTATTCCAGTTGAAAACATCTTCATTCCCTCTTAAATCTTTCACTAGTTCTTTTGTTTTGTCAAAAAATTCTTTCAGTTTTTCACAATATAGAAACAGGTGCAAGATCCCCTCATCCTCTTTAAAACAGACCTTACATACAGCATCTGGTTCCATTCCTATTTTGCATCTCATTCCAGTAAAAATTACATTGTGTCTAATAAAATAGTCCAAAACTTCCAGGTCAGTATCTAAAAAAGCCCATCTTATATTTTTCCATACATCCTTCTCTTGAATTCCATCAAAATGTCTTAATCAAAAATCATTGGCTTTTGGCTTTTTAAAAACAGACAAATTAAAATAATGATAAAACATTTTCACATTACATGATTTCAAACACACCTCTTTGTCGTTCAATTTTACAAACACTTCCATTTTATTCTCCCCGCTCCCACCATCTTGAATCATTTCCAACCAATCCTCTGGAATTTTACTTTTAACCTCTTCATATTGTTTTCTTAAAACATCCACATTATACTCTTCTTTTGCTTCTTCCATTGCATCTGTAATTACTTGTATGGGTAAAAAACCTTCTTTGAATTCATATAAAATGTCCCTTACTTTTAAAATGCCCACATCTACCCACTTCTTAAAATAAAGTTCTTTTCCTTGTGTCCCAATCTTTTTGTTTAAAAATAAAGGTTGATTTAAAATGATTCCCCTTCCAACAGGTTTAAAATCCACCTTAGCTAAAAAAGACCCCCAAGCGCTTAAAACTTCCTTGTAAAATTCTGGTATTCCTTGTATCATCCAGTTCTTCAATTTCATCCATAAAATATTGTCTCCAATTTGTAAATTTCCACACTTATTCAAATAAAACTCCATAGTTGCCTTCCAATCTATTTTATTTTCGTCATCTAAATATTTCTTGACCACTTTTACCCTCATACTCTTCATTTTTTGTTCCAGATCTACTAGTCCCATCCCTCCCTCCTCTACCGGCCCAATCAAAGTGTTGTAAGCAATTCTTGGGGGGGGGGGGTTTCCCATAAAAACTCTAAAATTGATTTTTTTATTCTTTGTCTCACCCACAGCGGCATTGATGCTACATGTAAAACGTACCACATTTTTGATAACATTAAAACATTTACTATTAAAATCTTTCCTTTTAAATTTAAAAACCTGTTTCTCCAAAAGACCAACCTTCTTTCCATCCCATCCACTATTTCCCCCCACATATTATCCTGTACATTATTTTCATTTTTTCCTAAAAGCACACCTAAAATCTTAAATTCCTGCACTTCTGTGAAACTCCAACACCCCGTTAAAACCGGTACCGTCCCAAATCTCATGTATTCAGTTTTCTCTTCATTTATCTTTGCTCCTGACCCTTGACAATACCAATTGATTTTATCCATTACATTTTTAACACTCTGCAAATTTTCCACTATTATTGTAGTGTCGTCAGCATACTGGTAAATCTTATTTAGCTCCTTTCCTCTATTCATTTCAATTCCTTTTATTTCTTTACAGTTTTTAACTATCAGTCCTAAAGGCTCTGCCACTAAAGAATATAATTGCGCTGATAACGGGCATCCTTGTCTTATAGATCTAGTTAAAATAAAAGGCTCTGTTAAAAAACCATTACACTTTACTTTTGTTAATGCATCTTTGTATAAAATTTTTTAACCACTTTATAAAATTCTCCCCAAAACCAAACTGCTCTAAAATCGAAAATAAAAATCCATGCTCCACTCTATCGAAAGCTTTTTCAAAGTCCAAACTAATAAAATAACCATTTTTGCCTTCTCCACTGACATAACTTACCCCATCTCTTATACTGTTTGTTATATCAGCTATGTCTCTTCCAATTACTCCATATGCCTGATTTGTCTCTATTATACCCGGTAAAACATTTTTCAATCTGCTCGCTAAAACCTTTGCTAAAATCTTTAAGTCAGTATTTAACATGGTTATTGGTCTAAAATTCTTTAAAAGCGTCTTATCACCCTTTCTTTTATATATTATTTTCATCAAACCCATACTCATATTTTGATTGAAAGCCTCTTTTTTAAAAACCTCCTCAAATACTTCTTGTAGAATCAAACTTATTTTATCCTTAAAAACTATATAAAACTCATTACCTATCCCATCTATACCCGGACTTTTCTTGCTTTTCAAATTATTTATTGCTTGTGTTATTTCTTCTAACTTTATTTCTTTATCGCATTCCATTTTGTCTGCCGCCTCCTCTCTTTTTGTTATTTGTTGTAATAATAAATTTCTCATTTTTCCATCTGTATCTTTAGTTTTAAATAATTCTTCATAATAGCTTCTTACTACTTCCAAAATTCCCTTTGTTTCCTTAATTACCTCACCGTTTTTATTTTTCAATTCTTTTATAATTTCCGATTTTGCTTTTCCCCTTTCTAGGTTAAAGAAGAACCTTGTGCATTTTTCTCCTTCTACTGTATATTTTGCTCTACTTCTTAACATTGCTCCATTACATTTACTTTCCTCAAATTTCTGCAATTCCTCCTCCATTACTATAACATTTTGCACATTTACCTCCTCTTTATTTAATTCTTCCTTTAATTTATCTCTTATCTCTTTTTCTTTAGCCCTTTTCACTTTCTGGATCAACCTGCTATACTTAATTGAATATTTTTTTATTTCATATTTTACATTCTCCCACCACAATCTCTTGTCTTCCCAATACATTCCATTTTCTTTTTCTTCTTCTATTATCGTTTCAATCCCTTGTTTGTAAATTTTATTTTTTAAAAGTTCTGTGTTTAAAATCCAAACTACAGGTCCCTTAATTTCATCTTTAAAATTCATTCTCATTAAAACCATTTTATGATCACTCAAAGAAGTTTCCTTATAAGTTACATCCTCTATAAAATAGGTTAGGTTTCTGGTACATAAAAAGTGATCTATTCTTGTTTGACATAAAAAATTACCGACTAGCTGTTTTCTAGAAAAATCTCTTTTCTTTTCATGCCTCTCTCTCCATACATCTATCATATTTTTTCCCTCCATCAAACCCCTTAATTCTTTTCTCCCTGTATCTGACTTAAAAACCATTCCGTCAGCCATATCTCTCTTACTAAAAACCGTATTAAAATCACCTGCCATTATTATTTTTCCCCATCCTTCTATCAAGTCTCTTAAAACAGTAAAAAACATAGTATTTTCTTTTTCTTCATTTGGCGCATGTAGGTTGATTAAATTAAATTCTTCATTTCCATATTTAATTTTCACCCCTATACATTTCCCTTTTTTATCATCATAGATGAGTTCCCATTCTATTTCCTTGTTTTTCCTTATTAAAATAGCAACCCCTCTTCCCATTTGTCCTTCTCCATTATTAAAAAAATATTTCTCCATCCCATCTCTTCTTAAAAACATCCATTACATCCCTTCTCCAGTTTGTTTCTAGCAATAAAATAATATCCTCATTTTTACACAGTTCTTTTAGTTTTTCAAATTTCATTTCATTCAACAGTCCCCTCGCATTAAAAACAACAACACTTAAAACCATAAAATATAGTAAAACATACATAAAAGCCATTTTCTCAGTCCGCGCTCTCAGAGACTTTCAACACTTCATATCTATTTATATTTACTAGAGGGTTCTCTTGTATCACTTTTTTCCTAGCCTTATCAAGGTTCGGTCTTACCTTGGGCAATCTTCTCCTTTTGAGGCCTTTTACTTCAGTGTCTATATCCTCATTACTTTCCTCACTCTCTTTGTCTTCAATATTCCCTTTGTCTTCTTGATTGTTTTTTTCCATTTTGTCCAATGCACTGCCCAGTACCCTTTCAGTTTTTTGCACAGGTGCCAATTTTCCTCCTTCCATTTGAGTCTGCATCCTTTGTTCATTGTCGTCCTCTCCTTGTCCATTACTGTTCTCTTTATTTCCACTGTCCTGTGGTCCTTCCTCCTCTTCCTCCATCTCCTTGTCTTCATCTTTCTCATACACCTGCCTTCCCTCCTGCTCCTCTTGATTTTGGTTGTTTTCCATCCAGCACTCACACTTATCCAAAACTCTCCTGCAGTCCGGGCACCTCACCGCTCTGCAGTCCCTTGCGAAGTGGCCCCTTTCCAAGCACTTGTAACATGTAAATTCTGGGCAGTCCTTTACCATGTGGTCTGGGCTCATGCACAGTCTACAGGTCTTCACCTGGTTACTGTGCACCACCCGAAAAAACTGTGGACCTTCTGCTGTCTCCATCTTGGTGCTGTAGCCACCTCTTTGAGGAACCGCACTTTAATATACCTCGTCCCATCCTCGATGCTGGTGCCTGGGTATGTCCTCCTCCTGATGTTAGAGACTGGGGTTACCCCCCATCCCTCTAGCTTCTTTAGGATGTCCTCATCATTCACATAGGCAGGCAGGTGCATGAATGAGACAACATAGTCTCTGTTTTGCAGCCTTTTCACCTCACAGTTTATCCCCTTAATTGTCAGTCCATTGGTTAATTCATCTGCATCCTCCTCATTCTCTAAGGTAATTCCATATTCCTTTGATAGCCTTGGTCTCACTGCCAGAATTTTTGCCACACCGATTCTCCCTGCGATCGCTTTAATAATGTCTTCTGCCTTCGCATCCTGCACATGCAATAATTCCACAATCACTGTTGCTTCCTTCATATAAACTCTTTTTGCAGCATCTCTTCTTTCATCTTTATCCATTCCGTTTCCATCTCGTCGTCGATTTGCCAGTCCAGGTTCTTTTTGCCTTTGTGTCTCTCCTTCCATTGCTTTGTCCGTCACCAAAGATCCATCCATTTTTAACATAAACAAACTACTAGACTTACTTTCCCCCCAAACAGCATACGCTGTTGGGAGGATAAACTTAAACAAAAAATAAAAAACAAAACAAAACAAAAACTCCTAAAACAAACACAAAAAGTTAAATACAAACAAGCTTAGGTGAGCCTTCCTCACCCTCTACTGCCACGTCACTTCCTGTGAGCTCTCTATCGCCCCCAGGCTGGTATGGCCGTAAGCGAAGGAGGCTGCGAAGAGAGGGCTATTTAAAGATCAGCCACTATAATCGCCAGTTCATTATATAAGTAGGGAAGGAAACCCAAAAGCTTACAGCACCTGGTATTCCCAAAAGTACTAACCAGGCCTATTAGATAATTACTGAAAAAATCCAAAAGTACTAACCTGGCCCAAACCTGCTTACATTCTGAGATCGGGCATTGACTTTTTTTTTTTTTTTTTTTTTTTTTGCAAGATTATTGGACAATTAGTGAAAATTTCCAAAAGTACTAACCAGGCCTATTAGATAATTACTGAAAAAATCCAAAAGTACTAACCTGGCCCAAACCTGCTTACATTCTGAGATCGGGCATTGACTCTTTTTTTTTTTTGCAAGATTATTGGACAATTAGTGAAAATTTCCAAAAGTACTAATCAGGCCTATTAGATAATTACTGAAAAAATCCAAAAGTACTAACCTGGCCCAAACATGCTTAGATTTGGAGATCAGTTGAGATCGGGCATAACCAGGATGGTATGGCCATAAGCGAAGGAGGCTGCAAAGAGAGGGCTATTTAAAGATCAGCCACTATAATCGCCAGTGCTTTATATAAGTAGGGAAGGAAACCCAAAAGCTTACAGCACCTGGTATTCCCAGGCGGTCTCCCATCCATGTACTAACCAGGCCCAAACCTGCTTAGCTTCCGAGATCAGACGAGATTGGGCATAGCCAGGTTGGTATGGCCGTAAGCGAAGGAGGCTGCAAAGAGAGGGCTATTTAAAGATCAGCCACTATAATCGCCAGTGCATTATATAAGTAGGGAAGGAAACCCAAAAGCTTACAGCACCTGGTATTCCCAAAAGGACTAACCAGGCCTATTAGATAATTACTGAAAAAATCCAAAAGTACTAACCTGGCCCAAACCTGCTTACATTCTGAGATCGGGCATTGACTCTTTTTTTTTTTTCTTTTTTTTTTTTGCAAGATTATTGGACTATTAGTGAAAATTTCCTAAAGTACTAACCAGGCCTATTAGATAATTATTGAAAAAATCCAAAAGTACTAACCTGGCCCAAACCTGCTTACATTCCGAGATCGGGCATTGACTCTTTTTTTTTTTTGCAAGATTATTGGACAATTAGTGAAAATTTCCTAAAGTACTAACCAGGCCTATTAGATAATTACTGAAAAAATCCAAAAGTACTAACCTGGCCCAAACCTGCTTAGATTTGGAGATCAGTTGAGATCGGGCATAGCCAGGATGGTATGGCCATAAGCGAAGGAGGCTGCAAAGAGAGGGCTATTTAAAGATCAGCCACTATAATCGCCAGTGCGTTATATAAGTAGGGAAGGAAACCCAAAAGCTTACAGCACTTGGTATTCACAGGCGGTTTCCCATCCAAGTACTAACCAGGCCCAAACCTGTTTAGCTTCCGAGATCAGACGAGATCGGGCATAGCCAGGTTGGTATGGCCGTAAGCGAAGGAGGCTGCAAAGAGAGGGCTATTTAAAGATCAGCCACTATAATCGCCAGTGCGTTATATAAGTAGGGAAGGAAACCCAAAAGCTTACAGCACTTGGTATTCACAGGCGGTTTCCCATCCAAGTACTAACCAGGCCCAAACCTGTTTAGCTTCCGAGATCAGACGAGATCGGACATAGCCAGGTTGGTATGGCCGTAAGCGAAGGAGGCTGCAAAGAGAGGGCTATTTAAAGATCAGCCACTATAATCGCCAGTGCATTATATAAGTAGGGAAGGAAACCCAAAAGCTTACAGCACCTGGTATTCCCAAAAGTACTAACCAGGCCTATTAGATAATTACTGAAAAAATCCAAAAGTACTAACCTGGCCCAAACCTGCTTACATTCTGAGATCGGGCATTGACTCTTTTTTTTTTTTTTTTTTTGCAAGATTATTGGACAATTAGTGAAAATTTCCTAAAGTACTAACCAGGCCTATTAGATAATTATTGAAAAAATCCAAAAGTACTAACCTGGCCCAAACCTGCTTACATTCCGAGATTGGGCATTGACTCTTTTTTTTTTTTTTTTTTCTGCAAGATTATTGGACAATTAGTGAAAATTTCCTAAAGTACTAACCAGGCCTATTAGATAATTACTGAAAAAATCCAAAAGTACTAACCTGGCCCAAACCTGCTTACATTCTGAGATCGGGCATTGACTCTCTTTTTTTTTTTTGAAAGATTATTGGACAATTAGTGAAAATTTCCTAAAGTACTAACCAGGCCTATTAGATAATTATTGAAAAATTCCAAAATTACTAACCTGGCCCAAACCTGCTTACATTCTGAGATCGGGCATTGACTCTTTTTTTTTTTTTTTTGCAAGATTATTGGACAATTAGTGAACATTTCCAAAAGTACTAACCAGGCCTATTAGATAATTACTGAAAAAATCCAAAAGTACTAACCTGGCCCAAACCTGCTTAGATTTGGAGATCAGTTGAGATCGGGAATAGCCAGGATGGTATGGCCATAAGCGAAGGAGGCTGCAAAGAGAGGGCTATTTAAAGATCAGCCACTATAATCGCCAGTGCTTTATATAAGTAGGGAAGGAACCCCAAAAGCTTACAGCACCTGGTATTCCCAAAAGTACTAACCAGGCCTATTAGATAATTACTGAAATAATCCAAAAGTACTAACCTGGCTCAAACCTGCTTACATTCTGAGATCGGGCATTGACTCTTTTTTTTTTTCGCAAGATTATTGGACAATTAGTGAAAATTTCCTAAAGTACTAACCAGGCCTATAAGATAATTATTGAAAAAATCCAAAAGTACTAACCTGGCCCAAACCTGCTTACATTCCGAGATCGGGCATTGACTCTTTTTTTTTTTTTTTTGCAAGATTATTGGACAATTAGTGAACATTTCCAAAAGTACTAACCAGGCCTATTAGATAATTACTGAAAAAATCCAAAAGTACTAACCTGGCCCAAACCTGCTTACATTCTGAGATCGGGCATTGACTCTTTTTTTTTTTTTTTTTGCAAGATTATTGGACAATTAGTGAAAATTTCCTAAAGTACTAACCAGGCCTATTAGATAATTACTGAAAAAACCAAAAGTACTAACCTGGCCCAAACCTGCTTAGATTTGGAGATCAGTTGAGATTGGGCATAGCCAGGATGGTATGGCCATAAGCGAAGGAGGCTGCAAAGAGAGGGCTATTTAAAGATCAGCCACTATAATCGCCAGTGCTTTATATAGGTAGGGAAGGAAACCCAAAAGCTTACAGCACCTGGTATTCCCAGGCGGTCTCCCATCCAAGTACTAACCAGGCCCAAACCTGCTTAGCTTCCGAGATCAGACGAGATCAGGCATAGCCAGGTTGGTATGTCCGTAAGCGAAGGAGGCTGCAAAGAGAGGGCTATTTAAAGATCAGCCACTATAATCGCCAGTGCATTATATAAGTAGGGAAGGAAACCCAAAAGCTTACAGCACCTGGTATTCCCAAAAGTACTAACCAGGCCTATTAGATAATTACTGAAAAAATCCAAAAGTACTAACCTGGCCCAAACCTGCTTACATTCTGAGATCGGGCATTGACTCTTTTTTATTTTTTTACAAGATTATTAGACAATTAGTGAATTTTTCCAAAAGTACTAACCAGGCCTATTAGATAAATACTGAAAAAATCCAAAAGAACTAACCTGGCCCAAAGCTGCTAACATTCTGAGGTCAGGCATTGACTCTTTTTTTTTTTTTGCAAGATTATTGGACAATTAGTGAAAATTTCCAAAAGTACTAACCAGGCCTATTAGATAATTACTTAAAAAAATCCAAAAGTACTAACCTGGCCCAAACCTGCTTACATTCTGAGATCGGGCATTGACTCTTTTTTTTTTTTTTTTGCAAGATTATTGGACAATAAGTGAAAATTTCTAAAAGTACTAACCAGGCCTATTAGATAATTACTGAAAAAATCCAAAAAGTACTAACCTGGCCCAAACCTGCTTACATTCTGAGATCGGGCATTGACTCTTTTTTTTTTTTTTTTGCAAGATTATTGGACAATTCGTGAAAATTTCCTAAAGTACTAACCAGGCCTATTAGATAATTATTGAAAAATTCCAAAATTACTAACCTGGCCCAAACCTGCTTACATTCTGAGATCGGGCATTGACTATTTTTTTTTTTTTTTTTGCAAGATTATTGGACAATTAGTGAACATTTCCAAAAGTACTAACCAGGCCTATTAGATAATTACTGAAAAAATCCAAAAGTACTAACCTGGCCCAAACCTGCTTAGATTTGGAGATCAGTTGAGATCGGGCATAGCCAGGATGGTATGGCCATAAGCGAAGGAGGCTGCAAAGAGAGGGCTATTTAAAGATCAGCCACTATAATCGCCAGTGCTTTATATAAGTAGGGAAGGAAACCCAAAAGCTTACAGCACCTGGTATTCCCAGGCGGTCTCCCATCCAAGTACTAACCAGGCCCAAACCTGCTTAGCTTCCGAGATCAGACGAGATCGGCATAGCCAGGTTGGTATGGCCGTAAGCGAACGAGGCTGCAAAGAGAGGGCTATTTAAAGATCAGCCACTATAATCGCCAATGCATTATATAAGCAGGAAAGGAAACCCAAAAGCTTACAGCACCTGGTATTCCCAAAAGTACTAACCAGGCCTATTACATAATTACTGAAAAAATCCAAAAGTACTAACCTGGCCCGAACCTGCTTACATTCTGACATCGGGCATTGACTCTTTTTTGTTTTTTTACAAGATTATTAGACAATTAGTGAATTTTTCCAAAAGTACTAACCAGGCCTATTAGATATTTACTGAAAAAATCCAAAAGTACTAACCTGGCCCAAACCTGCTAACATTCTGAGGTCGGGCATTGACTCTTTTTTTTTTTTTTGCAAGATTATTGGACAATTAGTGAAAATTTCCAAAAGCACTAACCAGGCCTATTAGATAATTACTGAAAAAATCCAAAAGTACTAACCTGGCCCAAACCTGCTTACATTTGGAGATCAGTTGAGATCGGGCATAGCCAGGATGGTATGGCCATAAGCGACGGAGGCTGCAAAGAGAGGGCTATTTAAAGATCAGCCACTATAATCGCCAGTGCTTTATATAAGTAGGGAAGGAAACCCAAAAGCTTACAGCACCTGGTATTCCCAGGGGGTCTCCCATCCAAGTACTAACCAGGCCCAAACCTGCTTAGCTTCCGAGATCAGACGAGATAAGGCATAGCCAGGTTGGTATGGCCGTAAGCGAAGGAGGCTGCAAAGAGAGGGCTATTTAAAGATCAGCCACTATAATCGCCAGTGCATTATATAAGTAGGGAAGGAAACCCAAAAGCTTACAGCACCTGGTATTCCCAAAAGTACTAACCAGGCCTATTAGATAATTACTGAAAAAATCCAAAAGTACTAACCTGGCCCAAACCTGCTTACATTCTGAGATCTGGCATTGACTCTTTTTTTTTTTTTTTTTTTGCAAGATTATTGGACAATTAGTGAAAATTTCCTAAAGTACTAACCAGGCCTATTAGATAATTACTGAAAAAACCAAAAGTACTAACCTGGCCCAAACCTGCTTAGATTTGGAGATCAGTTGAGATCGGGCATAGCCAGGATGGTATGGCCATAAGCGAAGGAGGCTGCAAAGAGAGGGCTATTTAAAGATCAGCCACTATAATCGCCAGTGCTTTATATAAGTAGGGAAGGAAACACAAAAGCTTACAGCACCTGTTATTCCCAGGCGGTCTCCCATCCAAGTACTAACCAGGCCCAAACCTGCTTAGCTTCCGAGATCAGACGAGATCGGCATAGCCTGGTTGGTATGGCCGTAAGCGAACGAGGCTGCAAAGAGAGGGCTATTTAAAGATCAGCCACTATAATCGTCAATGCATTATATAAGTAGGGAAGGAAACCCAAAAGCTTACAGCACCTGGTATTCCCAAAAGTACTAACCAGGCCTATTACATAATTACTGAAAAAATCCAAAAGTACTAACCTGGCCCAAACCTGCTTACATTCTGACATCGGGCATTGACTCTTTTTTGTTTTTTTACAAGATTATTAGACAATTAGTGAATTTTTCCAAAAGTACTAACCAGGCCTATTAGATATTTACTGAAAAAATCCAAAAGTACTAACCTGGCCCAAACCTGCTAACATTCTGAGGTCGGGCATTGACTCTTTTTTTTTTTTTTGCAAGAATATTGGACAATTAGTGAAAATTTCCAAAAGTACTAACCAGGCCTATTAGATAATTACTGAAAAAATCCAAAAGTACTAACCTGGCCCAAACCTGCTTAGATTTGGGGATCAGTTGAGATCGGGCATAGCCAGGATGGTATGGCCATAAGCGAAGGAGGCTGCAAAGAGAGGGCTATTTAAAGATCAGCCACTATAATCGCCAGTGCTTTATATAAGTAGGGAAGGAACCCTAAAAGCTTACAGCACCTGGTATTCCCAAAAGTACTAACCAGGCCTATTAGATAATTACTGAAATAATCCAAAAGTACTAACCTGGCTCAAACCTGCTTACATTCTGAGATCGGGCATTGACTCTTTTTTTTTTTTCTTGTTTTTTGCAAGATTATTGGACAATTAGTGAACATTTCCTAAAGTACTAACCAGGCCTTTTAGATAATTATTGAAAAATTCCAAAATTACTAACCTGGCCCAAACCTGCTTACATTCTGAGATCGGGCATTGACTCTTTTTTTTTTTGCAAGATTATTGGACAATTAGTGAACATTTCCAAAAGTACTAACCAGGCCTATTAGATAATTACTGAAAAAATCCAAAAGTACTAACCTGGCCCAAACCTGCTTAGATTTGGAGATCAGTTGAGATCGGGCATAGCCAGGATGGTATGGCCATAAGCGAAGGAGGCTGCAAAGAGAGGGCTATTTAAAGATCAGCCACTATAATCGACAGTGCTTTATATAAGTAGGGAAGGAAACCCAAAAGCTTACAGCACCTGGTATTCCCAGGCGGTCTCCCATCCAAGTACTAACCAGGCCCAAACCTGCTTAGCTTCCGAGATCAGACGAGATCGGGCATAGCCAGGTTGGTATGGCCGTAAGCGAAGGAGGCTGCAAAGAGAGGGCTATTTAAAGATCAGCCACTATAATCGCCAGTGCATTATATAAGTAGGGAAGGAAACCCAAAAGCTTACAGCACCTGGTATTCCCAAAAGTACTAACCAGGCCTATTAGATAATTACTGAAATAATCCAAAAGTACTAACCTGGCCCAAACCTGCTTACATTCTGAGATCGGGCATTGACTCTTTTTTTTTTCTTTTTTTTTTGCAAGATTATTGGACAATTAGTGAAAATTTCCTAAAGTACTAACCAGGCCTATTAGATAATTATTGAAAAAATCCAAAAGTACTAACCTGGCCCAAACCTGCTTACGTTCCGAGATCGGGCATTGACTCTTTTTTTTTTTTTTTGCAAGATTATTGGACAATTAGTGAACATTTCCAAAAGTACTAACCAGGCCTATTAGATAATTACTGAAAAAATCCAAAAGTACTAACCTGGCCCAAACCTGCTTACATTCTGAGATCGGGCATTGACTCTTTTTTTTTTTTTTTTTTGCAAGATTATTGGACAATTAGTGAAAATTTCCTAAAGTACTAACCAGGCCTATTAGATAATTACTGAAAAAACCAAAAGTACTAACCTGGCCCAAACCTGCTTAGATTTGGAGATCAGTTGAGATTGGGCATAGCCAGGATGGTATGGCCATAAGCGAAGGAGGCTGCAAAGAGAGGGCTATTTAAAGATCAGCCACTATAATCGCCAGTGCTTTATATAAGTAGGGAAGGAAACCCAAAAGCTTACAGCACCTGGTATTCCCAGGCGGTCTCCCATCCAAGTACTAACCAGGCCCAAACCTGCTTAGCTTCCGAGATCAGACGAGATCAGGCATAGCCAGGTTGGTATGGCCGTAAGTGAAGGAGGCTGCAAAGAGAGGGCTATTTAAAGATCAGCCACTATAATCGACAGTGCATTATATAAGTAGGGAAGGAAACCCAAAAGCTTACAGCAACTGGTATTCCCAAAAGTACTAACCAGGCCTATTAGATAATTACTGAAAAAATCCCAAAGTACTAACTTGGCCCAAACCTGCTTACATTCTGAGATCGGGCATTGACTCTTTTTTGTTTTTTTACAAGATTATTAGACAATTAGTGAATTTTTCCAAAAGTACTAACCAGGCCTATTAGATATTTACTGAAAAAATCCAAAAGAACTAACCTGGCCCAAACCTGCTAACATTCTGAGGTCGGGCATTGACTCTTTTTTTTTTTTGCAAGATTATTGGACAATTAGTGAAAATTTCCAAAAGTACTAACCAGGCCTATTAGATAATTACTGAAAAAATCCAAAAGTACTAACCTGGCCCAAACCTGCTTACATTCTGAGATCGGGCATTGACTCTTTTTTTTTTTTTTGCAAGATTATTGGACAATAAGTGAAAATTTCTAAAAGTACTAACCAGGCCTATTAGATAATTACTGAAAAAATCCAAAAGTACTAACCTGGCCCAAACCTGCTTACATTCTGAGATCGGGCATTGACTCTGTTTTTTTTTTTTTGCAAGATTATTGGACAATTCGTGAAAATTTCCTAAAGTACTAACCAGGCCTATTAGATAATTATTGAAAAATTCCAAAATTACTAACCTGGCTCAAACCTGCTTACATTCTGAGATCGGGCATTGACTCTTTTTTTTTTTTTTTTGCAAGATTATTGGACAATTAGTGAACATTTCCAAAAGTACTAACCAGGCCTATTAGATAATTACTGAAAAAATCCAAAAGTACTAACCTGGCCCAAACCTGCTTAGATTTGGAGACCAGTTGAGATCGGGCATAGCCAGGATGGTATGGCCATAAGCGAAGGAGGCTGCAAAGAGAGGGCTATTTAAAGATCAGCCACTATAATCGCCAGTGCTTTATATAAGTAGGGAAGGAAACCCAAAAGCTTACAGCACCTGGTATTCCCAGGCGGTCTCCCATCCAAGTACTAACCAGGCCCAAACCTGCTTAGCTTCCGAGATCAGACGAGATCGGGCATAGCCAGGTTGGTATGGCCGTAAGCGAAGGAGGCTGCAAAGAGAGGGCTATTTAAAGATCAGCCACTATAATCGCCAGTGCATTATATAAGTAGGGAAGGAAACCCAAAAGCTTACAGCACCTGGTATTCCCAAAAGTACTAACCAGGCCTATTAGATAATTACTGAAATAATCCAAAAGTACTAACCTGGCCCAAACCTGCTTACATTCTGAGATCGGGCATTGACTCTTTTTTTTTCTTTTTTTTTGCAAGATTATTGGACAATTAGTGAAAATTTCCTAAAGTACTAACCAGGCCTATTAGATAATTACTGAAAAAATCCAAAAGTACTAACCTGGCCCAAACCTGCTTACATTCTGAGATCGGGCATTGACTCTTTTTTTTTTTTTTTGCAAGATTATTGGACAATTAGTGAAAATTTCCTAAAGTACTAACCAGGCCTATTAGATAATTACTGAAAAAACCAAAAGTACTAACCTGGCCCAAACCTGCTTAGATTTGGAGATCAGTTGAGATCGGGCATAGCCAGGATGGTATGGCCATAAGCGAAGGAGGCTGCAAAGAGAGGGCTATTTAAAGATCAGCCACTATAATCGCCAGTGCTTTATATAAGTAGGGAAGGAAACCCAAAAGCTTACAGCACCTGGTATTCCCAGGCGGTCTCCCATCCAAGTACTAATCAGGCCCAAACCTGCTTAGCTTCCGAGATCAGACGAGATCGGGCATAGCCAGGTTGGTATGGCCATAAGCGAAGGAGACTGCAAAGAGAGGGCTATTTAAAGATCAGCCACTATAATCGCCAGTGCATTATATAAGTAGGGAAGGAAACCCAAAAGCTTACAGCACCTGGTATTCCCAAAAGTACTAACCAGGCCTATTAGATAATTACTGAAAAAATCCAAAAGTACTAACCTGGCCCAAACCTGCTTACATTCTGAGATCGGGCATTGACTCTTTTTTTTTTTTTTTTGCAAGATTATTGGACAATTAGTGAACATTTAGAAAAGTACTAACCAGGCCTATTAGATAATTACTGAAAAAATCCAAAAATACTAACTTGGCCCAAACCTGCTTACATTCTGAGATCGGGCATTGACTCTTTTTTTTTTTGCAAGATTATTGGACAATTAGTGAAAATTTCCTAAAGTACTAACCAGGCCTATTAGATAATTACTGAAAAATCCAAAAGTACTAACCTGGCCCAAACCTGCTTACATTCTGAGATCAGGCATTGACTCTTTTTTTTTTCTTTTTTTTTGCAAGATTATTGGACAATTAGTGAAAATTTCCTAAAGTACTAACCAGGCCTATTAGATATTTACTGAAATAATCCAAAAGTACTAACCTGGCCCAAACCTGCTTACATTCTGATATCGGGCATTGACTCTTTTTTGTTTTTTTACAAGATTATTAGACAATTAGTGAATTTTTCCAAAAGTACTAACCAGGCCTATTAGATATTTACTGAAAAAATCCAAAAGTACTAACCTGGCCCAAACCTGCTAACATTCTGAGATCGGGCATTGACTCTTTTTTTTTTTTTTTGCAAGATTATTGGACAATTAGTGAACATTTCCAAAAGTACTAACCAGGCCTATTAGATAATTACTGAAAAAATCCAAAAGTACTAACCTGGCCCAAACCTGCTTAGATTTGGAGACCAGTTGAGATCGGGCATAGCCAGGATGGTATGGCCATAAGCGAAGGAGGCTGCAAAGAGAGGGCTATTTAAAGATCAGCCACTATAATCGCCAGTGCTTTATATAAGTAGGGAAGGAAACCCAAAAGCTTACAGCACCTGGTATTCCCAGGCGGTCTCCCATCCAAGTACTAACCAGGCCCAAACCTGCTTAGCTTCCGAGATCAGACGAGATCGGGCATAGCCAGGTTGGTATGGCCGTAAGCGAAGGAGGCTGCAAAGAGAGGGCTATTTAAAGATCAGCCACTATAATCGCCAGTGCATTATATAAGTAGGGAAGGAAACCCAAAAGCTTACAGCACCTGGTATTCCCAAAAGTACTAACCAGGCCTATTAGATAATTACTGAAATAATCCAAAAGTACTAACCTGGCCCAAACCTGCTTACATTCTGAGATCGGGCATTGACTCTTTTTTTTTCTTTTTTTTTGCAAGATTATTGGACAATTAGTGAAAATTTCCTAAAGTACTAACCAGGCCTATTAGATAATTACTGAAAAAATCCAAAAGTACTAACCTGGCCCAAACCTGCTTACATTCTGAGATCGGGCATTGACTCTTTTTTTTTTTTTTTGCAAGATTATTGGACAATTAGTGAAAATTTCCTAAAGTACTAACCAGGCCTATTAGATAATTACTGAAAAAACCAAAAGTACTAACCTGGCCCAAACCTGCTTAGATTTGGAGATCAGTTGAGATCGGGCATAGCCAGGATGGTATGGCCATAAGCGAAGGAGGCTGCAAAGAGAGGGCTATTTAAAGATCAGCCACTATAATCGCCAGTGCTTTATATAAGTAGGGAAGGAAACCCAAAAGCTTACAGCACCTGGTATTCCCAGGCGGTCTCCCATCCAAGTACTAATCAGGCCCAAACCTGCTTAGCTTCCGAGATCAGACGAGATCGGGCATAGCCAGGTTGGTATGGCCATAAGCGAAGGAGACTGCAAAGAGAGGGCTATTTAAAGATCAGCCACTATAATCGCCAGTGCATTATATAAGTAGGGAAGGAAACCCAAAAGCTTACAGCACCTGGTATTCCCAAAAGTACTAACCAGGCCTATTAGATAATTACTGAAAAAATCCAAAAGTACTAACCTGGCCCAAACCTGCTTACATTCTGAGATCGGGCATTGACTCTTTTTTTTTTTTTTTTGCAAGATTATTGGACAATTAGTGAACATTTAGAAAAGTACTAACCAGGCCTATTAGATAATTACTGAAAAAATCCAAAAATACTAACTTGGCCCAAACCTGCTTACATTCTGAGATCGGGCATTGACTCTTTTTTTTTTTGCAAGATTATTGGACAATTAGTGAAAATTTCCTAAAGTACTAACCAGGCCTATTAGATAATTACTGAAAAATCCAAAAGTACTAACCTGGCCCAAACCTGCTTACATTCTGAGATCAGGCATTGACTCTTTTTTTTTTCTTTTTTTTTGCAAGATTATTGGACAATTAGTGAAAATTTCCTAAAGTACTAACCAGGCCTATTAGATATTTACTGAAATAATCCAAAAGTACTAACCTGGCCCAAACCTGCTTACATTCTGATATCGGGCATTGACTCTTTTTTGTTTTTTTACAAGATTATTAGACAATTAGTGAATTTTTCCAAAAGTACTAACCAGGCCTATTAGATATTTACTGAAAAAATCCAAAAGTACTAACCTGGCCCAAACCTGCTAACATTCTGAGGTCGGGCATCGACTCTTTTTTTTTTTTTTGCAAGATTATTGGACAATTAGTGAAAATTTCCAAAAGTACTAACCAGGCCTATTAGATAATTACTGAAAAAATCCAAAAGTACTAACCTGGCCCAAACCTGCTTACATTTGGAGATCAGTTGAGATCGGGCATAGCCAGGATGGTATGGCCATAAGCGAAGGAGGCTGCAAAGAGAGGGCTATTTAAAGATCAGCCACTATAATCGCCAGTGCTTTATATAAGTAGGGAAGGAAACCCAAAAGCTTACAGCACCTGGTATTCCCAGGGGGTCTCCCATCCAAGTACTAACCAGGCCCAAACCTGCTTAGCTTCCGAGATCAGACGAGATAAGGCATAGCCAGGTTGGTATGGCCGTAAGCGAAGGAGGCTGCCAAGAGAGGGCTATTTAAAGATCAGCCACTATAATCGCCAGTGCATTATATAAGTAGGGAAGGAAACCCAAAAGCTTACAGCACCTGGTATTCCCAAAAGTACTAACCAGGCCTATTAGATAATTACTGAAAAAATCCAAAAGTACTAACCTGGCCCAAACCTGCTTACATTCTGAGATCGGGCATTGACTCTTTTTTGTTTTTTTACAAGATTATTAGACAATTAGTGAATTTTTCCAAAAGAACTAACCAGGCCTATTAGATATTTACTGAAAAAATCCAAAAGAACTAACCTGGCCCAAACCTGCTAACATTCTGAGGTCGGGCATTGACTCTTTTTTTTTTTTTGCAAGATTATTGGACAATTAGTGAAAATTTCATAAAGTACTAACCAGGCCTATTAGATAATTACTGAAAAAACCAAAAGTACTAACCTTGCCCAAACCTGCTTAGATTTGGAGATCAGTTGAGATCGGGAATAGCCAGGATGGTATGGCCATAAGCGAAGGAGGCTGCAAAGAGAGGGCTATTTAAAGATCAGCCACTATAATCGCCAGTGCTTTATATAAGTAGGGAAGGAAACCCAAAAGCTTACAGCACCTGGTATTCCCAGGCGGTCTCCCATCCAAGTACTAACCAGGCCCAAACCTGCTTAGCTTCGGAGATCAGACAAGATCGGCATAGCCAGGTTGGTATGGCCATAAGCGAACGAGGCTGCAAAGAGAGGGCTATTTAAAGATCAGCCTCTATAATCGCCAATGCATTATATAAGCAGGGAAGGAAACCCAAAAGCTTACAGCACCTGGTATTCCCAAAAGTACTAACCAGGCCTATTACATAATTACTGAAAAAATCCAAAAGTACTAACCTGGCCCAAACCTGCTTACATTCTGACATCGGGCATTGACTCTTTTTTGTTTTTTTACAAGATTATTAGACAATTAGTGAATTTTTCCAAAAGTACTAACCAGACCTATTAGATATTTACTGAAAAAATCCAAAAGTACTAACCTGGCCCAAACCTGCTAACATTCTGAGGTCGGGCATTGACTCTTTTTTTTTTTTTTGCAAGATTATTGGACAATTAGTGAAAATTTCCAAAAGTACTAACCAGGCCTATTAGATAATTACTGAAAAAATCCAAAAGTACTAACCTGGCCCAAACCTGCTTACATTTGGAGATCAGTTGAGATCGGGCATAGCCAGGATGGTATGGCCATAAGCGAAGGAGGCTGCAAAGAGAGGGCTATTTAAAGATCAGCCACTATAATCGCCAGTGTTTTATATAAGTAGGGAAGGAAACCCAAAAGCTTACAGCACCTGGTATTCCCAGGGGGTCTCCCATCCAAGTACTAACCAGGCCCAAACCTGCTTAGCTTCCGAGATCAGACGAGATAAGGCATAGCCAGGTTGGTATGGCCGTAAGCGAAGGAGGCTGCAAAGAGAGGGCTATTTAAAGATCAGCCACTATAATCGCCAGTGCATTATATAAGTAGGGAAGGAAACCCAAAAGCTTACAGCACCTGGTATTCCCAAAAGTACTAACCAGGCCTATTAGATAATTACTGAAAAAATCCAAAAGTACTAACCTGGCCCAAACCTGCTTACATTCTGAGATCGGGCATTGACTCTTTTTTGTTTTTTTTACAAGATTATTAGACAATTAGTGAATTTTTCCAAAAGAACTAACCAGGCCTATTAGATATTTACTGAAAAAATCCAAAAGAACTAACCTGGCCCAAACCTGCTAACATTCTGAGGTCGGGCATTGACTCTTTTTTTTTTTTTTTTGCAAGATTATTGGACAATTAGTGAAAATTTCCAAAAGTACTAACCAGGCCTATTAGATAATTACTGAAAAAATCCAAAAGTACTAACCTGGCCCAAACCTGCTTACATTCTGAGATCGGGCATTGACTCTTTTTTTTTTTTTTTTTGCAAGATTATTGGACAATTCGTGAAAATTTCCTAAAGTACTAACCAGGCCTATTAGATAATTATTGAAAAATTCCAAAATTACTAACCTGGCCCAAACCTGCTTACATTCTGAGATCGGGAATTGACTCTTTTTTTTTTTTTTTTGCAAGATTATTGGACAATTAGTGAACATTTCCAAAAGTACTAACCAGGCCTATTAGATAATTACTGAAAAAATCCAGAAGTACTAACCTGGCCCAAACCTGCTTAGATTTGGAGATCAGTTGAGATCGTGCATAGCCAGGATGGTATGGCCATAAGCGAAGGAGGCTGCAAAGAGAGGGCTATTTAAAGATTAGCCACTATAATCGCCAGTGCTTTATATAAGTAGGGAAGGAAACCCAAAAGCTTACAGCACCTAGTATTCCCAGGCGCTCTCCCATCCAAGTACTAACCAGGCCCAAACCTGCTTAGCTTCCGAGATCAGACGAGATCGGGCATAGCCAGGTTGGTATGGCCGTAAGCGAAGGAGGCTGCAAAGAGAGGGCTATTTAAAGATCAGCCACTATAATCGCCAGTGCATTATATAAGTAGGGAAGGAAACCCAAAAGCTTACAGCACCTGGTATTCCCAAAAGTACTAACCAGGCCTATTAGATAATTACTGAAATAATCCAAAAGTACTAACCTGGCCCAAACCTGCTTACATTCTGAGATCGGGCATTGACTCTTTTTTTTTTCTTTTTTTTTGCAAGATTATTGGACAATTAGTGAAAATTTCCTAAAGTACTAACCAGGCCTATTAGATAATTACTGAAAAAATCCAAAAGTACTAACCTGGCCCAAACCTGCTTACATTCTGAGATCGGGCATTGACTCTTTTTTTTTTTTTTGCAAGATTATTGGACAATTAGTGAAAATTTCCTAAAGTACTAACCAGGCCTATTAGATAAATATTGAAAAATTCCAAAATTACTAACCTGGCCCAAACCTGCTTGCATTCTGAGATCGGGCATTGACTCTTTTTTTTTTTTTGCAAGATTATTGGACAATTAGTGAAAATTTCCAAAAGTACTAACCAGGCCTATTAGATAATTACTGAAAAAATCCAAAGTACTAACCCGGCCCAAACCTGCTTACATTCTGAGATCGGGCATTGACTCTTTTTTTTTTTTGCAAGATTATTGGACAATAAGTGAAAATTTCTAAAAGTACTAACCAGGCCTATTAGATAATTATTGAAAAAATCCAAAAGTACTAACCTGGCCCAAACCTGCTTACATTCCGAGATCAGGCATTGACTCTTTTTTTTTTTTTTTTTTTTTGCAAGATTATTGGACAATTAGTGAACATTTCCAAAAGTACTAACCAGGCCTATTAGGTAATTACTGAAAAAATCCAAAAGTACTAACCAGGCCCAAACCTGCTTAGCTTCCGAGATCAGACGAGATCGGGCATAGCCAGGTTGGTATGGCCGTAAGCGAAGGTGGCTGCAAAGAGAGGGCTATTTAAAGATCAGCCACTATAATCGCCAGTGCTTTATATAAGTAGGGAAGGAAACCCAAAAGCTTACAGCACCTGGTATTCCCAGGCGGTCTCCCATCCAAGTACTAACCAGGCCCAAACCTGCTTAGCTTCCGAGATCAGATGAGATCGGGCATAGCCAGGTTGGTATGGCCGTAAGCGAAGGAGGCTGCAAAGAGAGGGCTATTTAAAGATCAGCCACTATAATCGCCAGTGCATTATATAAGTAGGGAAGGAAACCCAAAAGCTTACAGCACCTGGTATTCCCAAAAGTACTGACCAGGCCTATTAGATAATTACTGAAAAAATCCAAAAGTACTAACCTGCCCCAAACCTGCTTACATTCTGAGATCGGGCATTGACTCTTTTTTGTTTTTTTACAAGATTATTAGACAATTAGTGAATTTTTCCAAAAGTACTAACCAGGCCTATTAGATATTTAATGATAAAATCCAAAAGTACTAACCTGGCCCAAACCTGCTTACAATCTGAGGTCGGGCATTGACTCTTTTTTTTTTTTTGCAAGATTATTGGACAATTAGTGAAAATTTCCAAAAGTACTAACCAGGCCTATTAGATAATTACTGAAAAAATCCAAAGTACTAACCCGGCCCAAACCTGCTTACATTCTGAGATCGGGCATTGACCGCTTTTTTTTTTTTGCAAGATTATTGGACAATAAGTGAAAATTTCTAAAAGTACTAACCAGGCCTATTAGATAATTATTGAAAAAATCCAAAAGTACTAACCTGGCCCAAACCTGCTTACATTCCGAGATCGGGCATTGACTCTTTTTTTTTTTTTTTTTTTTGCAAGATTATTGGACAATTAGTAAACATTTCCAAAAGTACTAACCAGGCCTATTAGATAATTACTGAAAAAATCCAAAAGTAGTAACCAGGCCCAAACCTGCTTAGCTTCCGAGATCAGACGAGATCGGGCATAGCCAGGTTCGTATGGCCGTAAGCGAAGGAGGCTGCAAAGAGAGGGCTATTTAAAGATCAGCCACTATAATCGCCAGTGCTTTATATAAGTAGGGAAGGAAACCCAAAAGCTTACAGCACCTGGTATTCCCAGGCGGTCTCCCATCCAAGTACTAACCAGGCCCAAACCTGCTTCGCTTCCGAGATCAGACGAGATCGGGCATAGCCAGGTTGGTATGGCCGTAAGCGAAGGAGGCTGCAAAGAGAGGGCTATTTAAAGATCAGCCACTATAATCGCCAGTGCATTATATAAGTAGGGAAGGAAACCCAAAAGCTTACAGCACCTGGTATTCCCAAAAGTACTAACCAGGCCTATTATATAATTACTGAAAAAATCCAAAAGTACTAACCTGGCCCAAACCTGCTTACATTCTGAGATCGGGCATTGACTCTTTTTTGTTTTTTTACAAGATTATTAGACAATTAGTGAATTTTTCCAAAAGTACTAACCAGGCCTATTAGATATTTACTGAAAAAATCCAAAAGTACTAACCTGGCCCAAACCTGCTTACATTCTGAGATCGGGCATTGACTCTTTTTTTTTTTTTGCAAGATTATTGGACATTTAGTGAAAATTTCCAAAAGTACTAACCATGCCTATTAGATAATTACTGAAAAAATCCAAAAGTACTAACCTGGCCCAAACCTGCTTAGATTTGGAGATCAGTTGAGATCGGGCATAGCCAGGATGGTATGGCCATAAGCGAAGGAGGCTGCAAAGAGAGGGCTATTTAAAGATCAGCCACTATAATCGCCAGTGCTTTATATAAGTAGGGAAGGAAACCCAAAAGCTTACAGCACCTGGTATTCCCAGGCGGTCTCCCATCCAAGTACTAACCAGGCCCAAACCTGCTTAGCTTCCAAGATCAGACGATATCGGGCTTAGCCAGGTTGGTATGGCCGTAAGCGAAGGAGGCTGCAAAGAGAGGGCTATTTAAAGATCAGCCACTATAATCGCCAGTGCATTATATAAGTAGGGAAGGAAACCCAAAAGCTTACAGCTCCTGGTATTCCCAAAAGTACTAACCAGGCCTATTAGATAATTACTGAAATAATCCAAAAGTACTAACCTGGCCCAAACCTGCTTACATTCTGAGATCGGGCATCGACTCTTTTTTTTTTTTTTTTGCAAGATTATTGGACAATTAGTGAAAATTTCCAAAAGTACTAACCAGGCCTATTAGATAATTACTGAAAAAATCCAAAAGTACTAATCTGGCCCAAACCTGCTTAGATTTGGAGATCAGTTGAGATCGGGCATAGCCAGGATGGTATGGCCATAAGCGAAGGAGGCTGCAAAGAGAGGGCTATTTAAACATCAGCCACTATAATCGCCAGTGCATTATATAAGTAGGGAAGGAAACCCAAAAGCTTACAGCACCTGGTATTCCCAAAAGTACTAACCAGGCCTATTAGATAATTACTGAAAAAATCCAAAAGTACTAACCAGGCCTATTAGATAATTACTGAAAAAATCCAAAAGTACTAACCAGGCCTATTAGATAATTATTGAAAAATTCCAAAATTACTAACCTGGCCCAAACCTGCTTACATTCTGAGATCGGGCATTGACTCTTTTTTTTTTTTTTTGCAAGATTATTGGACAATTAGTGAACATTTCCAAAAGTACTAACCAGGCCTATTACATAACTACTGAAAAAATCCAAAAGTACTAACCTGGCCCAAACCTGCTTAGATTTGGAGATCAGTGGAGATCGGGCATAGCCAGGATGGTATGGCCATAAGCGAAGGAGGCTGCAAAGAGAGGGCTATTTAAAGATCAGCCACTATAATCGCCAGTGCTTTATATAAGTAGGGAAGGAAACCCAAAAGCTTACAGCACCTGGTATTCCCAGGCGGTCTCCCATCCAAGTACTAACCAGGCCCAAACCTGCTTAGCTTCCGAGATCAGACGAGATCGGGCATAGCCAGGTTGGTATGGCCATAAGCGAAGGAGGCTGCAAAGAGAGGGCTATTTAAAGATCAGCCACTATAATCGCCAGTGCATTATATAAGTAGGGAAGGAAACCCAAAAGCTTACAGCACCTGGTATTCCCAAAAGTACTAACCAGGCCTATTAGATAATTACTGAAAAAATCCAAAAGTACTAACCTGGCCCAAACCTGCTTACATTCTGAGATCGGGCATTGACTCTTTATTTTTTCTTTTTTTTTGCAAGATTATTGGACAATTAGTGAAAATTTCCTAAAGTACTAACCAGGCCTATTAGATAATTATTGAAAAAATCCAAAAGTACTAACCTGGCCCAAACCTGCTTACATTCCAAGATCGGGCATTGACTCTTTTTTTTTTCTTTGCAAGATTATTGGACAATTAGTAAAAATTTCCTAAAGTACTAACCAGGCCTATTAGATAATTATTGAAAAAATCCAAAAGTACTAACCTGGCCCAAACCTGCTTACATTCCGAGTTCGGGCATTGACTCTTTTTTTTTTTTTTTTTTGCAAGATTATTGGACAATTAGTGAACATTTCCTAAAGTACTAACAAGGCCTTATAGATAATTACTGAAAAAACCAAAAGTACTAACCTGGCCCAAACCTACTTAGATTTGGAGATCAGTTGAGATCGGGCATAGCCAGGATGGTATGGCCATAAGCGAAGGAGGCTGCAAAGAGAGGGCTATTTAAAGATCAGCCACTATAATCGCCAGTGCTTTATATAAGTAGGGAAGGAAACCCAAAAGCTTACAGCACCTGGTATTCCCAGGCGGTCTCCCATCCAAGTACTAACCAGGCCCAAACCTTCTTAGCTTCCAAGATCAGGCGAGATCGGGCACAGCCAGATTGGAATGGCCGTAAGCGAAGGAGGCTGCAAAGAGAGGGCTATTTAAAGATCAGCCACTATAATCGCCAGTGCATTATATAAGTAGGGAAGGAAACCCAAACGCTTACAGCACCTGGTATTCCCAGGCGGTCTCCCATCCAAGTACTAACCAGGCCCAAACCTGCTTAGCTTCCGAGATCAGACGAGATCGGGCATAGCCAGGTTGGTATGGCCGTAAGCGAAGGAGGCTGCAAAGAGAGGGCTATTTAAAGATCAGCCACTATAATCGCCAGTGCATTATATAAGTAGGGAAGGAAACCCAAAAGCTTACAGCACCTGGTATTCCCAAAAGTACTAACCAGGCCTATTAGATAATTACTGAAAAAATCCAAAAGTACTAACCTGGCCCAAACCTGCTTACATTCTGAGATCGGGCATTGATTCTTTTTTTTTTTTTTTTTTTGCAAGATTATTGGACAATTAGTGAACATTTAGAAAAGTACTAACCAGGCCTATTAGATAATTACTGAAAAAATCCAAAAATACTAACCTGGCCCAAACCTGCTTACATTCTGAGATCGGGCATTGACTCTTTTTTTTTTTTGCAAGATTATTGGACAATTAGTGAAAATTTCCAAAAGTACTAACCAGGCCTATTAGATAATTACTGAAAAATCCAAAAGTACTAACCTCGCCCAAACCTGCTTAGATTTGGAGATCAGTTGAGATCGGGCATAGCCAGGATGGTATGGCCGTAAGCGAAGGAGGCTGCAAAGAGAGGGCTATTTAAAGATCAGCCACTATAATCGCCAGTGCATTATATAAGTAGGGAAGGAAACCCAAAAGCTTACAGCACCTGGTATTCCCAAAAGTACTAACCAGGCCTATTAGATAATTACTGAAAAAATCCAAAAGTACTAACCTGCCCCAAACCTGCTTACATTCTGAGATCGGGCATTGACTCTTTTTTGTTTTTTTACAAGATTATTGGACAATTAGTGAAAATTTCCTAAAGTACTAACCAGGCCTATTAGATAATTACTGAAAAAATCCAAAAGTACTAACCTGGCCCAAACCTGCTTACATTCTGAGATCGGGCATTGACTCTTTTTTTTTTTTTTGCAAGATTATTGGACAATTAGTGAAAATTTCCTAAAGTACTAACCAGGCCTATTAGATAATTACTGAAAAAATCCAAAAGTACTAACCTGGCCCAAACCTGCTTACATTCTGAGATCGGGCATTGACTCTTTTTTTGTTTTTTTACAAGATTATTGGACAATTAGTGAAAATTTCCTAAAGTACTAACCAGGCCTATTAGATAATTACTGAAAAAATCCAAAAGTACTAACCTGGCCCAAACCTGCTTACATTCTGAGATCGGGCATTGACTCTTTTTTTTTTTTTTTGCAAGATTATTGGACAATTAGTGAAAATTTCCTAAAGTACTAACCAGGCCTATTAGATAATTACTGAAAAAATTCAAAGTACTAACCCGGTCCAAACCTGCTTACATTCTGAGATCGGGCATTGACTCTTTTTTTTTTTTTTGCAAGATTATTGGACAATAAGTGAAAATTTCCGAAAGTACTAACCAGGCCTATTAGATAATTATTGAAAAAATCCAAAAGTACTAACCTGGCCCAAACCTGCTTACATTCCGAGATCGGGCATTGACTCTTTTTTTTTTTTTTTTTTTTGCAAGATTATTGGACAATTAGTGAACATTTCCAAAAGTACTAACCAGGCCTATTAGATAATTACTGAAAAAATCCAAAAGTACTAACCAGGCCTAAACCTGCTTAGCTTCCGAGATCAGACGAGATCGGGCATAGCCAGGTTGGTATGGCCGTAAGCGAAGGAGGCTGCAAAGAGAGGGCTATTTAAAGATCAGCCACTATAATCGCCAGTGCTTTATATAAGTAGGGAAGGAAACCCAAAAGCTTACAGCAACTGGTATTCCCAGGCGGTCTCCCATCCAAGTACTAACCAGGCCCAAACCTGCTTAGCTTCCGAGATCAGACGAGATCAGGCATAGCCAGGTTGGTATGGCCGTAAGCGAAGAAGGCTGCAAAGAGAGGGCTATTTAAAGATCAGCCACTATAATCGCCAGTGCATTATATAAGTAGGGAAGGAAACCCAAAAGCTTACAGCACCTGGTATTCCCAAAAGTACTAACCAGGCCTATTAGATAATTACTGAAATAATCCAAAAGTACTAACCTGGCCCAAACCTGCTTACATTCTGAGATCGGGCATTGACTCTTTTTTTTTTTTTTTATTTGCAAGATAATTGGACAATTAGTAAAAATTTCCTAAAGTTAACCAGGCCTATTAGATAATTACTGAAAAAATCCAAAAGTACTAACCTGGCCCAAACCTGCTTACATTCTGAGATCGGGCATTGACTCTTTATTGTTTTTTTACAAGATTATTGGACAATTAGTGAATTTTTCCAAAAGTACTAACCAGGCCTATTAGATATTTACTGAAAAAATCCAAAAGTACTAACCTGGCCCAAACCTGCTAACATTCTGAGGTCGGGCATTGACTCTTTGTTTTTTTTTTTTGCAAGATTATTTGACAATTAGTGAAAATTTCCAAAAGTACTAACCAGGCCTATTAGATAATTACTGAAAAAATCCAAAAGTACTAACCTGGCCCAAACCTGCTTACATTCTGAGATCGGGCATTGACTCTTTTTTCTTTTTTTTGCAAGATTATTGGACAATAAGTGAAAATTTCAAAAAGTACTAACCAGGCCTATTAGATAATTACTGAAAAAATCCAAAAGTACTAACCTGGCCCAAACCTGCTTACATTCTGAGATCGGGCATTGACTCTTTTTTCTTTTTTTTGCAAGATTATTGGACAATAAGTGAAAATTTCAAAAAGTACTAACCAGGCCTATTAGATAATTACTGAAAAAATCCAAAAGTACTAACCTGGCCCAAACCTGCTTACATTCTGAGATCGGGCATTGACTCTTTTTTTTTTTTTTTTTTTTGCAAGATTATTGGACAATTAGTGAAAATTTCCTAAAGTACTAACCAGGCCTATTAGATATTTACAGAAAAAATCCAAAAGTACTAACCAGGCCTATTAGATAATTACTGAAAAAATCCAAAAATACTAACCTGGCCCAAACCTGCTTACATTCTGAGATCCGGCATAGACTCTTTTTTTTTTTTGCAAGATTATTGGACAATTAGTGAAAATTTCCTAAAGTACTAACCAGGCCTATTAGATAATTACTGAAAAATCCAAAAGTACTAACCTCGCCCAAACCTGCTTAGATTTGGAGATCAGTTGAGATTGGGCATAGCCAGGATGGTATGGCCGTAAGCGAAGGAGGCTGCAAAGAGAGGGCTATTTAAAGATCAGCCACTATAATCGCCAGTGCATTATATAAGTAGGGAAGGAAACCCAAAAGCTTACAGCACCTGGTATTCCCAAAAGTACTAACCAGGCCTATTAGATAATTACTGAAATAATCCAAAAGTACTAACCTGGCCCAAACCTGCTTACATTCTGAGATCGGGCATTGACTCTTTTTTTTTTCTTTTTGCAAGATTATTGGACAATTAGTGAAAATTTCCTAAAGTACTAACCAGGCCTATTAGATAATTACTGAAAAAATCCAAAAGTACTAACCTGGCCCAAACCTGCTTACATTCTGAGATCGGGCATTGACTCTTTTTTTTTTTTTTTTGCAAGATTATTGGACAATTAGTGAAAATTTCCTAAAGTACTAACCAGGCCTATTAGATAAATATTGAAAAATTCCAAAATTACTAACCCGGCCCAAACCTGCTTACATTCTGAGATCGGGCATTGACTCTTTTTTTTTTTTGCAAGATTATTGGACAATAAGTGAAAATTTCTAAAAGTACTAACCAGGCCTATTAGATAATTATTGAAAAAATCCAAAAGTACTAACCTGGCCCAAACCTGCTTACATTCCGAGATCGGGCATTGACTCTTTTTTTTTTTTTTTTTTTGCAAGATTATTGGACAATTAGTGAACATTTCCAAAAGTACTAACCAGGCCTATTAGATAATTACTGAAAAAATCCAAAAGTACTAACCAGGCCCAAACCTGCTTAGCTTCCGAGATCAGACGAGATCGGGCATAGCCAGGTTGGTATGGCCGTAAGCGAAGGAGGCTGCAAAGAGAGGGCTATTTAAAGATCAGCCACTATAATCGCCAGTGCTTTATATAAGTAGGGAAGGAAACCCAAAAGCTTACAGCACCTGGTATTCCCAGGCGGTCTCCCATCCAAGTACTAACCAGGCCCAAACCTGCTTAGCTTCCGAGATCAGACGAGATCGGGCATAGCCAGGTTGGTATGGCCGTAAGCGAAGGAGGCTGCAAAGAGAGGGCTATTTAAAGATCAGCCACTATAATCGCCAGTGCATTATATAAGTAGGGAAGGAAACCCAAAAGCTTACAGCACCTGGTATTCCCAAAAGTACTAACCAGGCCTATTATATAATTACTGAAAAAATCAAAAAGTACTAACCTGGCCCAAACCTGCTTACATTCTGAGATCGGGCATTGACTCTTTTTTGTTTTTTTACAAGATTATTAGACAATTAGTGAATTTTTCCAAAAGTACTAACCAGGCCTATTAGATAATTACTGAAAAAATCCAAAAGTACTAACCCGGCCCGAACCTGCTTACATTCTGAGATCGGGCATTGACTCTTTTTTTTTTTTTTTGCAAGATTATTGGACAATAAGTGAAAATTTCTAAAAGTACTAACCAGGCCTATTAGATAATTACTGAAAAAATCCAAAAGTACTAACCTGGCCCAAACCTGCTTACATTCTGAGATCGGGCATTGACTCTTTTTTTTTTTTTTTTGCAAGATTATTGGACAATTAGTGAAAATTTCCAAAAGTACTAACCAGGCCTATTAGATAATTACTGAAAAAATCCAAAAGTACTAACCTGGCCCAAACCTGCTTACAGTTGGAGATCAGTTGAGATCGGGCATAGCCAGGATGGTATGGCCATAAGCGAAGGAGGCTGCAAAGAGAGGGCTATTTAAAGATCAGCCACTATAATCGCCAGTGCTTTATATAAGTAGGGAAGGAAACCCAAAAGCTTACAGCACCTGGTATTCCCAGGCGGTCTCCCATCCAAGTACTAACCAGGCCCAAACCTTCTTAGCTTCCGAGATCAGACGAGATCGGGCATAGCCAGGTTGGTATGGCCGTAAGCGAAGGAGGCTGCAAACTGAAGGCTATTTAAAGATCAGCCACTATAATCGCCAGTGCATTATATAAGTAGGGAAGGAAACCCAAAAGCTTACAGCACCTGGTATTCCCAAAAGTACTAACCAGGCCTATTAGATAATTACTGAAAAAATCCAAAAGTACTAACCTGGCCCAAACCTGCTTACATTCTGAGATCGGGCATTGACTCTTTTTTTTTTTTTTTTTGCAAGATTATTGGACAATTAGTGAAAATTTCCAAAAGTACTAACCAGGCCTATTAGATAATTACTGAAAAAATCCAAAAGTACTAACCTGGCCCAAACCTGCTTAGATTTGGAGATCAGTTGAGATCAGGCATAGCCAGGATGGTATGGCCATAAGCGAAGGAGGCTGCAAAGAGAGGGCTATTTAAAGATCAGCCACTATAATCGCCAGTGCTTTATATAAGTAGGGAAGGAAACCCAAAAGCTTACAGCACCTGGTATTCCCAGGCGGTCTCCCATCCAAGTACTAACCAGGCCCAAACCTGCTTAGCTTCCGAGATCAGACGAGATCGGGCATAGCCTTTTTTTTTTTTTTTTTTTCACCAGTGCATTATATAAGTAGAGAAGGAAACCTAAATGCTTACAGCACCTGGTATTCCCAGGCGGTCTCCCATCCAAGTACTAACCAGGCCCAAACCTGCTTAGCTTCCGAGATCAGACGAGATCGGGCAAAGTTTTTTTTTTTTTTTTTTTTTTTTTATTAAAGAAATTTCAAATAAAGTACAATAGATTAAACACAAGCAATAGAAAATACAGCATTTCTTCTATACACATCTCTACATTACACATCTTTCCTTTACATAGATAATTTAAAAATGTCCTTCACTTCCTGGCAGCTTCCACATTGAATCATTTAAAACACAATAAACTTTTGGGGTAAAAACATCATAAAAATAATCCAACATATTTACACCTTTAAAATACACATACAGCCTTTCAATATATAATTCGGTTTTCCTTTTAAACACAGTCCAAACATCCAACACAATGATTTCCTTTTTAGCCACAGTTCTTCTCTCCCATATTGCACTTTTCATTAGCATTACACACAGATTAATAAAATTTTTGTTTTGACACTTTTTTTCCCAACCAAACATCACCACTCTGTTCCATTCCATTACATTTTCATCCCAGTCTTCAGTCACATCTTTAATTAAACATTTACATTTTCTTAAAAACTCCTCCAGTTCTCTACAATATAAAAACATATGTAAAATCCCCTCTTCCTTTTCCTGGCACACTTTACACAGAGCATTTTCTTCCCTTCCTATTTTATTTAAAATAATCTCAGTAAAAACCACTTTATGCCTTATAAAATACTCCAAACATCCCAATTTAGTTTCCACACACTTCCCTGTCATGTTTCTCCATATATACTCTTTTTTTAAATCTTTGAATTTCTGCATCCAGTATCCATTTGCAATAGGCTCTTTAAAAACACCATCTCTAAAAGAACAATAAATCATTTTCAGAGTACATTCCTTAAAATCATACAGTTTTTCCCCTAATTTCACGTAAATACATTTCTCTTTTGGCTCTTCTTCCATACATTCTATTCTTTTAATCCACTCTTTGGGTATTGCGCTTTTAATGATTTCATATTTATTTTTTATGTCTTGTTCACTGTAATCCTCTTTTGCCTCCTCCATTGCATCTATAATAAATTGTGTCGGTAAAAAACCTTCTTTAAATTCATACAATACATCTCTCACTCTTGTTATCCCCACTTCCATCCATTTCTTTAAAAAAATCCCTTTGTCTTGTTTTAAAATGTTTTGGTTTAAGAACAGAGGTTGATTTAAAATGTGTTCTCTCCCATGTGGATCAAACTCAACTTTATCTAAAAATTTTCCCCAAGCACTTAAAATTTCTCTATAAAACTCTGGTAAATTTTCTGTCATCCAATTCTTCTTTTTCATCCATAAAATTCCATCCCCCATGTTAAGATCCCCACATTTGTTTAAAAAATATTTCATCGTCTTTTTCCACTCTGGTTTGTCCTCATCTTGTAGGTATTTCTTCACTACTTTCACTCTCAAACTATTTTTCCTCTGTTCCACATCTATTAAACCTAAACCCCCCTTCTCTACCGCCCCTAAAATCGTATTAAAAGCTATTCTTGCTGGCTTCCCCTCCCATAAAAAGTCAAGAAAACATTTCTTCAACCTCTTTTCTGTCCACATTGGCATATGCGACACATATAAAACATTCCATAGCTTAGACACCATTAAAACATTCAATACTAAAACCTTCCCTTTTAAGTTTAAAGTTCTTAATTTCCAAAAATTTAACCTTCTCTCTATTCCTGTTACTAGTTCCACCCACATTTCATCTCTTACTTTCATCTCATTTTTACCCATTAAAATTCCTAAAATCCTAATTTCTTCCACTTCCTTAAAATTAAAACTATCCTTTAAAACCATTGCTTTACCAAATCTCATATATACCGTCTTTTCTTCATTTACTTTACTCCCAGATCCTTTACAATATTCCTCTACAACATTCATAACTTCTTTGATGCTCTCCTTTCCTTTTACTATTATCGTTGTGTCATCAGCATATTGAAAAACCTTTCCCTCAGCATTATTTTCCTCAATTTCAATTCCAATTATTCCTTCTTTTTGTTTTATGGCCAATCCTAACGGTTCCGATACAAGTGAATATAATAATGCCGAAAGCGGACAACCCTGTCTTATCGATCTTGTGATTTTAAAACATTCTGTTAAAAACCCATTACACTTTATTCTCGTTAAAGCGCCCTTATATAAAATCTCAATATATTTGATAAAATCTCCCCCAAAACCAAATTTCTTTAAAACATCAAATAAATACTCGTGTTCAACCCGATCAAATGCTTTTTCAAAATCTAGACTAATTATGTAACCATCTTCATTTAGTTCTTTCATATACCATATTGTGTCTCTTATACTCATTGTTATATCCGCTATATCCCTTCCTTTTACTCCGTATGCTTGGTTTGTTTCGATTATACTTGGCATTACTTCCTTTAACCTGTTTGCTAAAACCTTTGATAAAATCTTAAAATCTGTGTTAAGCATTGTGATCGGCCTATAGTTTTTTAAATCTACCTTTTCTCCTTTCCTTTTATATATCAGTTTTGTTATCCCCATCCCCATTCTTTCATTAACTTCTTCTTTTTCAAAAATCTCACTAAAAACTTCCTTTAAAATCTTGGTTAAAATCTCTTTAAAACATATATAAAATTCACTTCCCAAACCATCTATTCCTGGACTTTTCTGTTTATTCAGCTGCTGTATTGCTCTTTCAATCTCTTCTTCACCAATTTTTTGATCGCATTCTTTTTTATCTTCCTTACTCACTTTTACTTTTATTCGATTCAACAATTCAATTTTTTCGTTTTCTTCTACACCCCTGGCACTAAAAAGATCTTCATAAAAATTCTTTATTTCTTCTAAAATCTTTTCATTCCCCTCTACAACTTCCCCATTTTTCCCTCTTACCTGTTTTATTGTTTCAGCTTTCCCTCTCTTTTTTTCCAAATCAAAAGAAAACTTTGTGCACTTTTCTCCCTCCACAGTATATTTAGCTTTGCTCCTTAACCTCGCCCCCTCATATTCTTTTTCCTCTATTTCCTTCAGTTTTTCATCCATTTCCTTTATCTTTTGTATATCTTTATTTTCTTTATTCAATTCCGCTTCCAAACATTCCTTTATTTTTTTTTCGTTGTATCTTTTGCATTTGCGTATTATGCTACAATACTTAATTGAGAATTTTTTTATTAAAAACTTTACATTCTCCCACCAAATTCTCTTATCTTCTTCATACATTTCATTTTCCTTTTCTTTTTCTATAATTTCTTTAACCTTTAATACATAGTCTTCATTTTCTAACATTTTTGTATTTAAAACCCATATTCCTGGCCCTCTTTGCACTTTATTCCAATCCAATTTAAAAAATAAGAACTTGTGATCGCTAAAACTTGTTTCTTCATACTTAATATTTTCTATAAAATTCTCCACATTTCTTGTACATAAAATAAAATCAATTCTTGTTTCACACACAAACTGCCCCACTATTTGCCTTCTTGAAAACTCTTTTTTCTTTTCATTTCTTTCTCTCCACACATCTATCATATTATTTTCTGCCATTAAAGCTTTTAATTCTTTTCTCCCTTTGTCAGTTTTAAAAACCATTCCATCTGCCATGTCTTGTTTACTAAAAACCGTATTAAAATCCCCCATCATTATTATTTCTTTATACTTCTTTACAAAACTACTTAAAACATAAAAAAACTCTTTCTTTTCCTTCTCCTCCGTTGGTGCATGTACATTTACTAAAATCAATTCCCTTCCTTCATGTTTTGTCTCTACAACCATACATTTACCCATCGTATCTTTGTATAAAATTTGACTTGCTTTAAAAACATCATCCTTCATTAAAAAAGCCACACCTCTCCCAAACCTCCCATCTCCATTATTGTACAAAATCCCTCCTCCCCATCTCTTTTTATATTCATTCATTACATTTTCTCTCCAGTTTGTTTCCTGTAGTACAATAATGTCTTCTCTTTTACATTTTTCTTTTATATTTTCAAATTTCTTTAAGTTCAAAAGTCCTCTTGCATTAAAAGTCACAACACTTAAAACCATTAAAAAGAAAAATAATAAATATCTAAAACCCATCATTCTCAGTCTTTCTCCTCCAATTCCTTTAACACCTCAAACCTATTTAAACATTTCACTTTTTTTCTTGAACTTTCTATATTTGGCTTTACCTTTAGCGATCTTCTTCGTATTTTTCCCCTCTCCGCCTTTTCCTTCTCATCCTCCTCCATACTAATTTCTCCTTCGTTATCATTTTCTTTGTCTTGTTCTTTTCCTTTTTGTCCATGAATTGAAGATATGTCCATCGGTGTAATTTGTGTGTCCTCTTCTCTTATTTGTTCATTGTTATTTTCTTTTTCTTTTTCTCCTTCTCCTTCCTGTCTGTTGTTTGTTCCTTCCTCTGTTTCCTTTGGTTGTAATTTGTCTTCTTCATGTCTTTCATCACAATGTCCTTCATCATTGTTTTCTTCATGCACCTGTCTGTCCACCTGTTCTTTCCTTCCACCTACCACCCCCTCCATCCAGCATTCACATTTATTTAAAATTTCTTGGCAATCCGGACACCTGACAGCATTGCAGTCTCATGCAAAATGTCCCCTTTCCAAACATTTATGGCACTTGAATTCTGGGCACTCTTTCAGTAGATGTTCTGGGCTCATGCACAGCCTACAAGTCTTCACCTGGTGGCTGTGCATCACCCTAAAGTACTGGGGGCCTTCAGCTGTTTCAATCTTAGTGCTGTAAGGGAGTGATGCCACTTCTTTGGGGAACCTCACCTTTACAAACCTTGTGCCGTCTTCGATGTCAGTGTCCGGATAGCACCTTCTTTTGATTTTAGATATGGGGGAAACCCCCCATCCTTCCAATTTGTTTACAATTTCCTTATCCTCCAGGTAGACAGGCAGGTGCATGAAGGAAACAACGTAATCTTTATTTTGCAGTTTTTTTACTTCACAGTCCACTCCCTTTATTGTCAATCCATTGATTAAAATGTCACACATTTCTTCCTGTTCCAATGTCAGTTCATATTCTTTGCCTTGTCTGGGTCTTACAGCCAACACCTTTCCACTTCCAATTTTTTCTGAGATTGCTTTAATTATATCCTCTCCTCTCACACCAATCACATTCTCTGTACTCACGATCACTGTTGCCTCCTTTAAATATTTTCTTTCACCAAATCTTTTCCTTGCTTCTTGATCTTTTACATTTCCAGCTCTTTGTCGCTTCTCCAGTCCAGTGTCATTTGCCGTGCGTGTTCCTCCAGCCAGTCCATTGTCGTTTGCCATACTTGTTCCTCCAGCCATTCTAGTGTCGTTTACCATGCGTGTTCCTCCAGCCAGTCCAGTGTTGTTTGCCATGCTTGTTCCTCCAGCCAGTCCAGTGTCGATTGCC
>NC_081763.1:922500-942500 GCF_963082965.1 Carassius carassius
CGGGCATTGACTCTTTTTTTTTTTTTTTTTTTTGCAAGTTTATTGGACAATTAGTGAAAATTTCCTAAAGTACTAACCAGGCCTATTAGATAATTACTGAAAAAATCCAAAAGTACTAACCTGGCCCAAACCTGCTTAGATTTGGAGATCAGTTGAGATCGGGCATAGCCAGGATGGTATGGCCATAAGCGAAGGAGGCTGCAAAGAGAGGGCTATTTAAAGATCAGCCACTATAATCGCCAGTGCATTATATAAGTACGGAAGGAAACCCAAAAGCTTACAGCACCTGGTATTCCCAAAAGTACTAACCAGGCCTATTAGATAATTACTGAAAAAATCCAAAAGTACTAACCTGGCCCAAACCTGCTTACATTCTGAGATCGGGCATTGACTCTTTTTTTTTTTTTTTTTGCAAGATTATTGGACAATTAGTGAAAATTTCCAAAAGTACTAACCAGGCCTATTAGATAATTACTGAAAAAATCCAAAAGTACTAACCTGGCCCAAACCTGCTTAGCTTCCGAGATCAGACGAGATCGGGCATAGCCAGGTTGGTATGGCCGTAAGCGAAGGAGGCTGCAAACTGAGGGCTATTTAAAGATCAGCCACTATAATCGCCAGTGCATTATATAAGTAGGGAAGGAAACCCAAAAGCTTACAGCACCTGGTATTCCCAAAAATACTAACCAAGCCTATTAGATAATTACTGAAAAAATCCAAAAGTACTAACCTGGCCCAAACCTATTTACATTCTGAGATCGGGCATTGACTCTTTCTTTTTTTTTGCAAGATTATTGGACAATAAGTGAAAATTTCTAAAAGTACTAACCAGGCCTATTAGATAATTACTGAAAAAATCCAAAAGTACTAACCTGGCCTAAACCTGCTTACATTTGGAGATCGGGCATTGACTCTTTTTTTTTTTTTTTGCAAGATTATTGGACAATTAGTGAAAATTTCCAAAAGTACTAACCAGGCCTATTAGATAATTACTGAAAAAATCCAAAAGTACTAACCTGGCCCAAACCTGCTTACATTTGGAGATCAGTTGAGATCGGGCATAGCCAGGATGGTATGGCCATAAGCGAAGGAGGCTGCAAAGAGAGGGCTATTTAAAGATCAGCCACTATAATCGCCAGTGCTTTATATAAGTAGGGAAGGAAACCCAAAAGCTTACAGCACCTGGTATTCCCAGGCGGTCTCCCATCCAAGTACTAACCAGGCCCAAACCTTCTTAGCTTCCGAGATCAGACAAGATCGGGCATAGCCAGGTTGGTATGGCCATAAGCGAAGGAGGCTGCAAAGAGAGGGCTATTTAAAGATCACCCACTATAATCGCCAGTGCATTATATAAGTAGGGAACATTACATTCTGAGATCGGGCATTGACTCTTTTTTTTTTTTGCAAGATTTATGGACAATAAGTGAAAATTTCTAAAAGTACTAACCAGGCCTATTAGATAATTAATGAAAAAATCCAAAAGTACTAACCTGGCCCAAACCTGCTTACATTCCGAGATCGGGCATTTACTCTTTTTTTTTTTTTTTTTTTTGCAAGATTTATGGACAATAAGTGAAAATTTCCAAAAGTACTAACCAGGCCTATTAGATAATTACTGAAAAAATCCAAAAGTAATAACCAGGCCCAAACCTGCTTAGCTTCCGAGATCAGACGAGACCGGGCATAGCCAGGTTGGTATGGACGTAAGCGAAGGAGGCTGCAAAGAGAGGGCTATTTAAAGATAAGCCACTAAAATCGCCAGTGCTTTATATAAGTAGGGAAGGAAACCCAAAAGCTTACAGCACCTGGTATTCCCAGGCGGTCTCCCATCCAAGTACTAACCAGGCCCAAACCTTCTTAGCTTCCGAGATCAGACGAGATCGGGCATAGCCAGGTTGGTATGGCCGTAAGCGAAGGAGGCTGCAAAGAGAGGGCTATTTAAAGATCACCCACTATAATCGCCAGTGCATTATATAAGTAGGGAAGGAAACCCAAAAGCTTACAGCACCTGGTATTCCCAAAAGTACTAACCAGGCCTATTATATAATTACTGAAAAAATCCAAAAGTACTAACCTGGCCCAAACCTGCTTACATTCTGAGATCGGGCATTGACTCTTTTTTTTTTTTTGCAAGATTATTGGACAATTAGTGAAAATTTCCAAAAGTACTAACCAGGCCTATTAGATAATTACTGAAAAAATCCAAAAGTACTAACCTGGCCCAAACCTGCTTACATTCTGAGATCGGGCATTGACTCTTTTTTTTTTTTTTTGCAAGATTATTGGACAGTTAGTGAAAATTTCCAAAAGTACTAACCAGGCCTATAAGATAATTACTGAAAAAATCCAAAAGTACTAACCTGGCCCAAACCTGCTTAGATTTGGAGATCAGTTGAGATCAGGCATAGCCAGGATGGTATGGCCATAAGCGAAGGAGGCTGCAAAGAGAGGGCTATTTAAAGATCAGCCACTATAATCGCCAGTGCTTTATATAAGTAGGGAAGGAAACCCAAAAGATTACAGCACATGGTATTCCCAAAAGTACTAACCAGGCCTATTAGATAATCACTGAAAAAATCCAAAAGTACTAACCTGGCCCAAACCTGCTTACATTCTGAGATCGGGCATTGACTCTTTTTTTTTTTTTTTGCAAGATTATTGGACAATTAGTGAAAATTTCCAAAAGTACTAACCAGGCCTATTAGATAATTACTGAAAAAATCCAAAAGTACTAACCTGGCCCAAACCTGCTAACATTCTGAGGTCGGGCATTGACTCTTTTTTTTTTTGCAAGATTATTGGACAATTAGTGAAAATTTCCTAAAGTACTAACCAGGCCTATTAGATAATTATTGAAAAAATCCAAAAGTACTAACCTGGCCCAAACCTGCTTAGATTTGGAGATCAGTTGAGATCGGGCATAGCCAGGATGGTATGGCCATAAGCGAAGGAGGCTGCAAAGAGAGGGCTATTTAAAGATCAGCCACTATAATCACCAGTGCTTTATATAAGTAGGGAAGGAAACCCAAAAGCTTACAGCACCTGGTATTCCCAGGGGGTCTCCCATCCAAGTACTAACCAGGCCCAAACCTGCTTAGCTTCCGAGATCAGACGAGATCGGGCATAGCCAGGCTGGTATGGCCGTAAGCGAAGGAGGCTGCAAAGAGAGGGCTATTTAAAGATCAGCCACTATAATCGCCAGTGCATTATATAAGTAGGGAAGGAAACCCACAAGCTTACAGCACCTGGTATTCCCAAAAGTACTAACCAGGCTTATTAGATAATTACTGAAAAAATCCAAAAGTACTAACCTGGCCCAAACCTGCTTACATTCTGAGATCGGGCATTGACTCTTTTTTTTTTTTTTTTGCAAGATTATTGGACGATTAGTGAAAATTTCCAAAAGTACTAACCAGGCCTATTAGATAATAACTGAAAAAATCCAAAAGTACTAACCTGGCCCAAACCTGCTTAGATTTGGAGATCAGTTGAGATCAGGCATAGCCAGGATGGTATGGCCATAAGCGAAGGAGGCTGCAAAGAGAGGGCTATTTAAAGATCAGCCACTATAATCGCAAGTGCTTTATATAAGTAGGGAAGGAAACCCAAAAGCTTACAGCACCTGGTATTCCCAGGCGGTCTCCCATCCAAGTACTAACCAGGCCCAAACCTGCTTAGCTTCCGAGATCAGACGAGATCGGGCATAGCCAGGTTGGTATGGCCGTAAGCGAAGGAGGCTGCAAACTGAAGGCTATTTAAAGATCAGCCACTATAATCGCCAGTGCATTATATAAGTAGGGAAGGAAACCCAAAAGCTTACAGCACCTGGTATTCCCAGGCGGTCTCCCATCCAAGTACTAACCAGGCCCAAACCTGCTTAGCTTCCGAGATCAGACGAGATCGGGCATAGCCAGGTTGGTATGGCCATAAGCGAAGGAGGCTGCAAACTGAAGGCAATTTAAAGATCAGCCACTATAATCGCCAGTGCATTATATAAGTAGGGAAGGAAACCCAAAAGCTTACAGCACCTGGTATTCCCAAAAATACTAACCAGGCCTATTAGATAATTACTGAAAAAATCCAAAAGTACTAACCTGGCCCAAACCTGCTTAGATTTGGAGATCAGTTGAGATCAGGCATAGCCAGGATGGTATGGCCATAAGTGAAGGAGGCTGCAAAGAGAGGGCTATTTAAAGATCAGCCACTATAATCGCCAGTGCTTTATATAAGTAGGGAAGGAAACCCAAAAGCTTACAGCACCTGGTATTCCCAGGCGGTCTCCCATCCAAGTACTAACCAGGCCCAAACCTGCTTAGCTTCCGAGATCAGACGAGATCGGGCATATCCAGGTTGGTATGGCCGTAAGCGAAGGAAGCTGCAAAGAGAGGGCTATTTAAAGATTAGCCACTATAATCGCCAGTGCATTATATAAGTAGGGAAGGAAACCCAAAAGCTTACAGCACCTGGTATTCCCAAAAGTACTAACCAGGCCTATTAGATAATTACTGAAAAAATCCAAAAGTACTAACCTGGCCCAAACCTGCTTACATTCTGAGATCGGGCATTGACTCTTTTTTTTTTTTTTTGCAGGATTATTGTACAATTAGTGAAAATTTCCAAAAGTACTAACCAGGCCTATTAGAAAATTACTGAAAAAATCCAAAAGTACTAACCTGGCCCAAACCTGCTTACATTCTGAGATCGGGCATTGACTCTTTTTTTTTTTTTTTTGCAAGATTATTGGACAATTAGTGAAAATTTCCAAAAGTACTAACCAGGCCTATTAGATAATTAATGAAAAAATCCAAAAGTACTAACCTGGCCCAAACCTGCTTAGATTTGGAGATCAGTTGAGATCGGGCATAGCCAGGATGGTATGGCCATAAGCGAAGGAGGCTGCAAAGAGAGGGCTATTTAAAGATCAGCCACTATAATCGCCAGTGCTTTATATAAGTAGGGAAGGAAACCCAAAAGCTTACAGGACCTGGTATTCCCAGGCGGTCTCCCATCCAAGTACTAACCAGGCCCAAACCTGCTTAGCTTCCGAGATCAGACGAGATCGGGCATAGCCAGGTTGGTATGGCCGTAAGCGAAGGAGGCTGCAAAGAGAGGGCTATTTAAAGATCAGCCACTATAATCGCCAGTGCATTATATAAGTAGGGAAGGAAACCCAAAAGCTTACAGCACCTGGTATTCCCAAAAGTACTAACCAGGCCTATTAGATAATTACTGAAAAAATCCAAAGTACTAACCTAGCCCAAACCTGCTTACATTCTGAGATCGGGCATTGACTCTTTTTTTTTTTTTTTGCAGGATTATTGTACAATTAGTGAAAATTTCCAAAAGTACTAACCAGGCCTATTAGAAAATTACTGAAAAAATCCAAAAGTACTAACCTGGCCCAAACCTGCTTACATTCTGAGATCGGGCATTGACTCTTTTTTTTTTTTTTTTTTGCAAGATTATTGGACAATTAGTGAAAATTTCCAAAAGTACTAACCAGGCCTATTAGATAATTACTGAAAAAATCCAAAAGTACTAACCTGGCCCAAACCTGCTTAGATTTGGAGATCAGTTGAGATCAGGCATAGCCAGGATGGTATGGCCATAAGCGAAGGAGGCTGCAAAGAGAGGGCTATTAAAAGATCACCCACTATAATCGCCAGTGCATTATATAAGTAGGGAAGGAAACCCAAAAGCTTACAGCACCTGGTATTCCCAAAAGTATTAACCAGGCCTATTAGATAATTACTGAAAAAATCCAAAAGTACTAACCTGGCCCAAGCCTACTTACATTCTGAGATCGGGCATTGACTCTTTTTTTTTTTTTTTTTTGCAAGTTTATTGGACAATTAGTGAAAATTTCCAAAAGTACTAACCAGGCCTATTAGATAATTACTGAAAAAATCCAAAAGTACTAACCTGGCCCAAACCTGCTTACATTCTGAGATCGGGCATTGACTCTTTTTTTATTTTTTTTTGCAAGATTATTGGACAATTAGTGAAAATTTCCAAAAGTACTAACCAGGCCTATTAGATAATTACTGAAAAAATCCAAAAGTACTAACCTGGCCCAAACCTGCTTAGATTTGGAGATCAGTTGAGATCAGGCATAGCCAGGATGGTATGGCCATAAGTGAAGGAGGCTGCAAAGAGAGGGCTATTTAAAGATCAGCCACTATAATCGCCAGTGCTTTATATGAGTAGGGAAGGAAACCCAAAAGCTTACAGCACCTGGTATTCCCAGGCGGTCTCCCATCCAAGTACTAACCAGGCCCAAACCTGCTTAGCTTCAGAGATCAGACGAGATCGGGCATAGCCAGGTTGGTATGGCCGTAAGCGAAGGAAGCTGCAAAGAGAGGGCTATTTAAAGATCAGCCACTATAATCGCCAGTGCATTATATAAGTAGGGAAGGAAACCCAAAAGCTTACAGCACCTGGTATTCCCAAAAGTACTAACCAGGCCTATTAGATAATTACTGAAAAAATCCAAAAGTACTAACCTGGCCCAAACCTGCTTACATTCTGAGATCGGGCATTGACTCTTTTTTTTTTTTTTTGCAGGATTATTGGACAATTAGTGAAAATTTCCAAAAGTACTAACCAGGCCTATTAGATAATTACTGAAAAAATCCAAAAGTACTAACCTGGCCCAAACCTGCTTACATTCTGAGATCGGGCATTGACTCTTTTTTTTTTTTTTGCAAGATTTTTGGACAATTAGTGAAAATTTCCAAAAGTACTAACCAGGCCTATTAGATAATTACTGAAAAAATCCAAAAGTACTAACCTGGCCCAAACCTGCTTAGATTTGGAGATCAGTTGAGATCAGGCATAGCCAGGATGGTATGGCCATAAGCGAAGGAGGCTGCAAAGAGAGGGCTATTAAAAGATCACCCACTATAATCGCCAGTGCATTATATAAGTAGGGAAGGAAACCCAAAAGCTTACAGCACCTGGTATTCCCAAAAGTATTAACCAGGCCTATTAGATAATTACTGAAAAAATCCAAAAGTACTAACCTGGCCCAAGCCTGCTTACATTCTGAGATCGGGCATTGACTCTTTTTTTTTTTTTTTTTGCAAGATTATTGGACAATTAGTGAAAATTTCCAAAAGTACTAACCAGGCCTATTAGATAATTACTGAAAAAATCCAAAAGTACTAACCTGGCCCAAACCTGCTTACATTCTGAGATCGGGCATTGACTCTTTTTTTTTTTTTTTTGCAAGATTATTGGACAATTAGTGAAAATTTCCAAATGTACTAAACAGGCCTATTAGATAATTACTGAAAAAATCCAAAAGGACTAACCTGGCCCAAACCTGCTTACATTCTGAGATCGGGCATTGACTCTTTTTTTTTTTTTTTTTTTGCAAGTTTATTGGACAATTAGTGAAAATTTCCTAAAGTACTAACCAGGCCTATTAGATAATTACTGAAAAAATCCAAAAGTACTAACCTGGCCCAAACCTGCTTAGATTTGGAGATCAGTTGAGATCGGGCATAGCCAGGATGGTATGGCCATAAGCGAAGGAGGCTGCAAAGAGAGGGCTATTTAAAGATCAGCCACTATAATCGCCAGTGCATTATATAAGTACGGAAGGAAACCCAAAAGCTTACAGCACCTGGTATTCCCAAAAGTACTAACCAGGCCTATTAGATAATTACTGAAAAAATCCAAAAGTACTAACCTGGCCCAAACCTGCTTACATTCTGAGATCGGGCATTGACTCTTTTTTTTTTTTTTTTGCAAGATTATTGGACAATTAGTGAAAATTTCCAAAAGTACTAACCAGGCCTATTAGATAATTACTGAAAAAATCCAAAAGTACTAACCTGGCCCAAACCTGCTTAGCTTCCGAGATCAGACGAGATCGGGCATAGCCAGGTTGGTATGGCCGTAAGCGAAGGAGGCTGCAAACTGAGGGCTATTTAAAGATCAGCCACTATAATCGCCAGTGCATTATATAAGTAGGGAAGGAAACCCAAAAGCTTACAGCACCTGGTATTCCCAAAAATACTAACCAAGCCTATTAGATAATTACTGAAAAAATCCAAAAGTACTAACCTGGCCCAAACCTATTTACAGTCTGAGATCGGGCATTGAATCTTTCTTTTTTTTTGCAAGATTATTGGACAATAAGTGAAAATTTCTAAAAGTACTAACCAGGCCTATTAGATAATTACTGAAAAAATCCAAAAGTACTAACCTGGCCCAAACCTGCTTACATTTGGAGATCGGGCATTGACTCTTTTTTTTTTTTTTTTGCAAGATTATTGGACAATTAGTGAAAATTTCCAAAAGTACTAACCAGGCCTATTAGATAATTACTGAAAAAATCCAAAAGTACTAACCTGGCCCAAACCTGCTTACATTTGGAGATCAGTTGAGATAGGGCATAGCCAGGATGGTATGGCCATAAGCGAAGGAGGCTGCAAAGAGAGGGCTATTTAAAGATCAGCCACTATAATCGCCAGTGCTTTATATAAGTAGGGAAGGAAACCCAAAAGCTTACAGCACCTGGTATTCCCAGGCGGTCTCCCATCCAAGTACTAACCAGGCCCTGACCTTCTTAGCTTCCGAGATCAGACGAGATCGGGCATAGCCAGGTTGGTATGGCCGTACGCGAAGGAGGCTGCAAAGAGAGGGCTATTTAAAGATCACCCACTATAATCGCCAGTGCATTATATAAGTAGGGAACATTACATTCTGAGATCGGGCATTGACTCTTTTTTTTTTTTGCAAGATTATTGGACAATTAGTGAAAATTTCCAAAAGTACTAACCAGGCCTATTAGATAATTACTGAAAAAATCCAAAGTACTAACCCGGCCCAAACCTGCTTACATTCTGAGATCGGGCATTGACTCTTTTTTTTTTTTTGCAAGATTTATGGACAATAAGTGAAAATTTCTAAAAGTACTAACCAGGCCTATTAGATAATTAATGAAAAAATCCAAAAGTACTAACCTGGCCCAAACCTGCTTACATTCCGAGATCGGGCATTGACTCTTTTTTTTTTTTTTTTTTTTGCAAGATTATTGGACAATTAGTGAACATTTCCAAAAGTACTAACCAGGCCTATTAGATAATTACTGAAAAAATCCAAAAGTAATAACCAGGCCCAAACCTGCTTAGCTTCCGAGATCAGACGAGACCGGGCATAGCCAGGTTGGTATGGACGTAAGCGAAGGAGGCTGCAAAGAGAGGGCTATTTAAAGATCAGCCACTAAAATCGCCAGTGCTTTATATAAGTAGGGAAGGAAACCCAAAAGCTTACAGCACCTGGTATTCCCAGGCGGTCTCCCATCCAAGTACTAACCAGGCCCAAACCTTCTTAGCTTCCGAGATCAGACGAGATCGGGCATAGCCAGGTTGGTATGGCCGTAAGCGAAGGAGGCTGCAAAGAGAGGGCTATTTAAAGATCACCCACTATAATCGCCAGTGCATTATATAAGTAGGGAAGGAAACCCAAAAGCTTACAGCACCTGGTATTCCCAAAAGTACTAACCAGGCCTATAAGATAATTACTGAAAAAATCCAAAAGTACTAACCTGGCCCAAACCTGCTTAGATTTGGAGATCAGTTGAGATCAGGCATAGCCAGGATGGTATGGCCATAAGCGAAGGAGGCTGCAAAGAGAGGGCTATTTAAAGATCAGCCACTATAATCGCCAGTGCTTTATATAAGTAGGGAAGGAAACCCAAAAGCTTACAGCACATGGTATTCCCAAAAGTACTAACCAGGCCTATTAGATAATCACTGAAAAAATCCAAAAGTACTAACCTGGCCCAAACCTGCTTACATTCTGAGATCGGGCATTGACTCTTTTTTTTTTTTTTTTTTTGCAAGATTATTGGACAATTAGTGAAAATTTCCAAAAGTACTAACCAGGCCTATTAGATAATTACTGAAAAAATCCAAAAGTACTAACCTGGCCCAAACCTGCTAACATTCTGAGGTCGGGCATTGACTCTTTTTTTTTTTTGCAAGATTATTGGACAATTAGTGAAAATTTCCAAAAGTACTAACCAGGCCTATTAGATAATTACTGAAAAAATCCAAAGTACTAACCCGGCCCAAACCTGCTTACATTCTGAGATCGGGCATTGACTCTTTTTTTTTTTTTTGCAAGATTTATGGACAATAAGTGAAAATTTCTAAAAGTACTAACCAGGCCTATTAGATAATTAATGAAAAAATCCAAAAGTACTAACCTGGCCCAAACCTGCTTACATTCCGAGATCGGGCATTGACTCTTTTTTTTTTTTTTTTTTTTTGCAAGATTATTGGACAATTAGTGAACATTTCCAAAAGTACTAACCAGGCCTATTAGATAATTACTGAAAAAATCCAAAAGTAATAACCAGGCCCAAACCTGCTTAGCTTCCGAGATCAGACGAGACCGGGCATAGCCAGGTTGGTATGGACGTAAGCGAAGGAGGCTGCAAAGAGAGGGCTATTTAAAGATCAGCCACTAAAATCGCCAGTGCTTTATATAAGTAGGGAAGGAAACCCAAAAGCTTACAGCACCTGGTATTCCCAGGCGGTCTCCCATCCAAGTACTAACCAGGCCCAAACCTTCTTAGCTTCCGAGATCAGACGAGATCGGGCATAGCCAGGTTGGTATGGCTGTAAGCGAAGGAGGCTGCAAAGAGAGGGCTATTTAAAGATCACCCACTATAATCGCCAGTGCATTATATAAGTAGGGAACATTACATTCTGAGATCGGGCATTGACTCTTTTTTTTTTTTGCAAGATTATTGGACAAATAGTGAAAATTTCCAAAAGTACTAACCAGGCCTATTAGATAATTACTGAAAAAATCCAAAGTACTAACCCGGCCCAAACCTGCTTACATTCTGAGATCGGGCATTGACTCTTTTTTTTTTTTTGCAAGATTTATGGACAATAAGTGAAAATTTCCAAAAGTACTAACCAGGCCTATTAGATAATTACTGAAAAAATCCAAAGTACTAACCCGGCCCAAACCTGCTTACATTCTGAGATCGGGCATTGACTCTTTTTTTTTTTTTGCAAGATTATTGGACAATTAGTGAACATTTCCAAAAGTACTAACCAGGCCTATTAGATAATTACTGAAAAAATCCAAAAGTAATAACCAGGCCCAAACCTGCTTAGCTTCCGAGATCAGACGAGACCGGGCATAGCCAGGTTGGTATGGATGTAAGCGAAGGAGGCTGCAAAGAGAGGGCTATTTAAAGATCAGCCACTATAATCGCCAGTGCTTTATATAAGTAGGGAAGGAAACCCAAAAGCTTACAGCACCTGGTATTCCCAGGCGGTCTCCCATCCAAGTACTAACCAGGCCCAAACCTGCTTAGCTTCCGAGATCAGACGAGATCGGGCATAGCCAGGTTGGTATGGCCGTAAGCGAAGGAAGCTGCAAAGAGAGGGCTATTTAAAGATCAGCCACTATAATCGCCAGTGCATTATATAAGTAGGGAAGGGAACCCAAAAGCTTACAGCACCTGGTATTCCCAAAAGTACTAACCAGGCCTATTAGATAATTACTGAAAAAATCCAAAAGTACTAACCTGGCCCAAACCTGCTTAGATTTGGAGATCAGTTGAGATCAGGCATAGCCAGGATGGTATGGCCATAAGCGAAGGAGGCTGCAAAGAGAGGGCTATTAAAAGATCACCCACTATAATCGCCAGTGCATTATATAAGTAGGGAAGGAAACCCAAAAGCTTACAGCACCTGGTATTCCCAAAAGTATTAACCAGGCCTATTAGATAATTACTGAAAAAATCCAAAAGTACTAACCTGGCCCAAGCCTGCTTACATTCTGAGATCGGGCATTGACTCTTTTTTTTTTTTTTTTGCAAGATTATTGGACAATTAGTGAAAATTTCCAAAAGTACTAACCAGGCCTATTAGATAATTACTGAAAAAATCCAAAAGTACTAACCTGGCCCAAACCTGCTTACATTCTGAGATCGGGCATTGACTCTTTTTTTTTTTTTTTTGCAAGATTATTGGACAATTAGTGAAAATTTCCAAAAGTACTAACCAGGCCTATTAGATAATTACTGAAAAAATCCAAAAGGACTAACCTGGCCCAAACCTGCTTACATTCTGAGATCGGGCATTGACTCTTTTTTTTTTTTTTTTTTTGCAAGTTTATTGGACAATTAGTGAAAATTTCCTAAAGTACTAACCAGGCCTATTAGATAATTACTGAAAAAATCCAAAAGTACTAACCTGGCCCAAACCTGCTTAGATTTGGAGATCAGTTGAGATCGGGCATAGCCAGGATGGTATGGCCATAAGCGAAGGAGGCTGCAAAGAGAGGGCTATTTAAAGATCAGCCACTATAATCGCCAGTGCATTATATAAGTACGGAAGGAAACCCAAAAGCTTACAGCACCTGGTATTCCCAAAAGTACTAACCAGGCCTATTAGATAATTACTGAAAAAATCCAAAAGTACTAACCTGGCCCAAACCTGCTTACATTCTGAGATCGGGCATTGACTCTTTTTTTTTTTTTTTTTGCAAGATTATTGGACAATTAGTGAAAATTTCCAAAAGTACTAACCAGGCCTATTAGATAATTACTGAAAAAATCCAAAAGTACTAACCTGGCCCAAACCTGCTTAGCTTCCGAGATCAGACGAGATCGGGCATAGCCAGGTTGGTATGGCCGTAAGCGAAGGAGGCTGCAAACTGAGGGCTATTTAAAGATCAGCCACTATAATCGCCAGTGCATTATATAAGTAGGGAAGGAAACCCAAAAGCTTACAGCACCTGGTATTCCCAAAAATACTAACCAAGCCTATTAGATAATTACTGAAAAAATCCAAAAGTACTAACCTGGCCCAAACCTATTTACATTCTGAGATCGGGCATTGACTCTTTCTTTTTTTTTGCAAGATTATTGGACAATAAGTGAAAATTTCTAAAAGTACTAACCAGGCCTATTAGATAATTACTGAAAAAATCCAAAAGTACTAACCTGGCCCAAACCTGCTTACATTTGGAGATCGGGCATTGACTCTTTTTTTTTTTTTTTTGCAAGATTATTGGACAATTAGTGAAAATTTCCAAAAGTACTAACCAGGCCTATTAGATAATTACTGAAAAAATCCAAAAGTACTAACCTGGCCCAAACCTGCTTATATTTGGAGATCAGTTGAGATCGGGCATAGCCAGGATGGTATGGCCATAAGCGAAGGAGGCTGCAAAGAGAGGGCTATTTAAAGATCAGCCACTATAATCGCCAGTGCTTTATATAAGTAGGGAAGGAAACCCAAAAGCTTACAGCACCTGGTATTCCCAGGCGGTCTCCCATCCAAGTACTAACCAGGCCCAAACCTTCTTAGCTTCCGAGATCAGACGAGATCGGGCATAGCCAGGTTGGTATGGCCGTACGCGAAGGAGGCTGCAAAGAGAGGGCTATTTAAAGATCACCCACTATAATCGCCAGTGCATTATATAAGTAGGGAACATTACATTCTGAGATCGGGCATTGACTCTTTTTTTTTTTTGCAAGATTATTGGACATTTAGTGAAAATTTCCAAAAGTACTAACCAGGCCTATTAGATAATTACTGAAAAAATCCAAAGTACTAACCCGGCCCAAACCTGCTTACATTCTGAGATCGGGCATTGACTCTTTTTTTTTTTTTGCAAGATTTATGGACAATAAGTGAAAATTTCTAAAAGTACTAACCAGGCCTATTAGATAATTAATGAAAAAATCCAAAAGTACTAACCTGGCCCAAACCTGCTTACATTCCGAGATCGGGCATTGACTCTTTTTTTTTTTTTTTTTTTTTGCAAGATTATTGGACAATTAGTGAACATTTCCAAAAGTACTAACCAGGCCTATTAGATAATTACTGAAAAAATCCAAAAGTAATAACCAGGCCCAAACCTGCTTAGCTTCCGAGATCAGACGAGACCGGGCATAGCCAGGTTGGTATGGACGTAAGCGAAGGAGGCTGCAAAGAGAGGGCTATTTAAAGATCAGCCACTAAAATCGCCAGTGCTTTATATAAGTAGGGAAGGAAACCCAAAAGCTTACAGCACCTGGTATTCCCAGGCGGTCTCCCATCCAAGTACTAACCAGGCCCAAACCTTCTTAGCTTCCGAGATCAGACGAGATCGGGCATAGCCAGGTTGGTATGGCCGTAAGCGAAGGAGGCTGCAAAGAGAGGGCTATTTAAAGATCACCCACTATAATCGCCAGTGCATTATATAAGTAGGGAAGGAAACCCAAAAGCTTACAGCACCTGGTATTCCCAAAAGTACTAACCAGGCCTATAAGATAATTACTGAAAAAATCCAAAAGTACTAACCTGGCCCAAACCTGCTTAGATTTGGAGATCAGTTGAGATCAGGCATAGCCAGGATGGTATGGCCATAAGCGAAGGAGGCTGCAAAGAGAGGGCTATTTAAAGATCAGCCACTATAATCGCCAGTGCTTTATATAAGTAGGGAAGGAAACCCAAAAGCTTACAGCACATGGTATTCCCAAAAGTACTAACCAGGCCTATTAGATAATCACTGAAAAAATCCAAAAGTACTAACCTGGCCCAAACCTGCTTACATTCTGAGATCGGGCATTGACTCTTTTTTTTTTTTTTTTTTGCAAGATTATTGGACAATTAGTGAAAATTTCCAAAAGTACTAACCAGGCCTATTAGATAATTACTGAAAAAATCCAAAAGTACTAACCTGGCCCAAACCTGCTAACATTCTGAGGTCGGGCATTGACTCTTTTTTTTTTTTGCAAGATTATTGGACAATTAGTGAAAATTTCCAAAAGTACTAACCAGGCCTATTAGATAATTACTGAAAAAATCCAAAGTACTAACCCGGCCCAAACCTGCTTACATTCTGAGATCGGGCATTGACTCTTTTTTTTTTTTTGCAAGATTATTGGACATTTAGTGAAAATTTCCAAAAGTACTAACCAGGCCTATTAGATAATTACTGAAAAAATCCAAAGTACTAACCCGGCCCAAACCTGCTTACATTCTGAGATCGGGCATTGACTCTTTTTTTTTTTTTGCAAGATTTATGGACAATAAGTGAAAATTTCTAAAAGTACTAACCAGGCCTGTTAGATAATTAATGAAAAAATCCAAAAGTACTAACCTGGCCCAAACCTGCTTACATTCCGAGATCGGGCATTGACTCTTTTTTTTTTTTTTTTTTTTTGCAAGATTATTGGACAATTAGTGAACATTTCCAAAAGTACTAACCAGGCCTATTAGATAATTACTGAAAAAATCCAAAAGTAATAACCAGGCCCAAACCTGCTTAGCTTCCGAGATCAGACGAGACCGGGCATAGCCAGGTTGGTATGGACGTAAGCGAAGGAGGCTGCAAAGAGAGGGCTATTTAAAGATCAGCCACTAAAATCGCCAGTGCTTTATATAAGTAGGGAAGGAAACCCAAAAGCTTACAGCACCTGGTATTCCCAGGCGGTCTCCCATCCAAGTACTAACCAGGCCCAAACCTTCTTAGCTTCCGAGATCAGACGAGATCGGGCATAGCCAGGTTGGTATGGCCGTAAGCGAAGGAGGCTGCAAAGAGAGGGCTATTTAAAGATCACCCACTATAATCGCCAGTGCATTATATAAGTAGGGAACATTACATTCTGAGATCGGGCATTGACTCTTTTTTTTTTTGCAAGATTATTGGACAAATAGTGAAAATTTCCAAAAGTACTAACCAGGCCTATTAGATAATTACTGAAAAAATCCAAAGTACTAACCCGGCCCAAACCTGCTTACATTCTGAGATCGGGCATTGACTCTTTTTTTTTTTTTGCAAGATTTATGGACAATAAGTGAAAATTTCCAAAAGTACTAACCAGGCCTATTAGATAATTACTGAAAAAATCCAAAGTACTAACCCGGCCCAAACCTGCTTACATTCTGAGATCGGGCATTGACTCTTTTTTTTTTTTTGCAAGATTATTGGACAATTAGTGAACATTTCCAAAAGTACTAACCAGGCCTATTAGATAATTACTGAAAAAATCCAAAAGTAATAACCAGGCCCAAACCTGCTTAGCTTCCGAGATCAGACGAGACCGGGCATAGCCAGGTTGGTATGGACGTAAGCGAAGGAGGCTGCAAAGAGAGGGCTATTTAAAGATCAGCCACTATAATCGCCAGTGCTTTATATAAGTAGGGAAGGAAACCCAAAAGCTTACAGCACCTGGTATTCCCAGGCGGTCTCCCATCCAAGTACTAACCAGGCCCAAACCTGCTTAGCTTCCGAGATCAGACGAGATCGGGCATAGCCAGGTTGGTATGGCCGTAAGCGAAGGAAGCTGCAAAGAGAGGGCTATTTAAAGATCAGCCACTATAATCGCCAGTGCATTATATAAGTAGGGAAGGAAACCCAAAAGCTTACAGCACCTGGTATTCCCAAAAGTACTAACCAGGCCTATTAGATAATTACTGAAAAAATCCAAAAGTACTAACCTGGCCCAAACCTGCTTACATTCTGAGATTGGGCATTGACTCTTTTTTTTTTTTTTTGCAGGATTATTGTACAATTAGTGAAAATTTCCAAAAGTACTAACCAGGCCTATTAGATAATTACTGAAAAAATCCAAAAGTACTAACCTGGCCCAAACCTGCTTAGATTTGGAGATCAGTTGAGATCAGGCATAGCCAGGATGGTATGGCCATAAGCGAAGGAGGCTGCAAAGAGAGGGCTATTAAAAGATCACCCACTATAATCGCCAGTGCATTATATAAGTAGGGAAGGAAACCCAAAAGCTTACAGCACCTGGTATTCCCAAAAGTATTAACCAGGCCTATTAGATATTTACTGAAAAAATCCAAAAGTACTAACCTGGCCCAAGCCTGCTTACATTCTGAGATCGGGCATTGACTCTTTTTTTTTTTTTTTTTTTTGCAAGATTATTGGACAATTAGTGAAAATTTCCAAAAGTACTAACCAGGCCTATTAGATAATTACTGAAAAAATCCAAAAGTACTAACCTGGCCCAAACCTGCTTACATTCTGAGATCGGGCATTGACTCTTTTTTTTTTTTTTTTGCAAGATTATTGGAAAATTAGTGAAAATTTCCAAAAGTACTAACCAGGCCTATTAGATAATTACTGAAAAAATCCAAAAGGACTAACCTGGCCCAAACCTGCTTACATTCTGAGATCGGGCATTGACTCTTTTTTTTTTTTTTTTTTTTGCAAGTTTATTGGACAATTAGTGAAAATTTCCTAAAGTACTAACCAGGCCTATTAGATAATTACTGAAAAAATCCAAAAGTACTAACCTGGCCCAAACCTGCTTAGATTTGGAGATCAGTTGAGATCGGGCATAGCCAGGATGGTATGGCCATAAGCGAAGGAGGCTGCAAAGAGAGGGCTATTTAAAGATCAGCCACTATAATCGCCAGTGCATTATATAAGTAGGGAAGGAAACCCAAAAGCTTACAGCACCTGGTATTCCCAAAAGTACTAACCAGGCCTATTAGATAATTACTGAAAAAATCCAAAAGTACTAACCTGGCCCAAACCTGCTTACATTCTGGGATCGGGCATTGACTCTTTTTTTTTTTTTTTTTTTGCAAGATTATTGGACAATTAGTGAAAATTTCCAAAAGTACTAACCAGGCCTATTAGATAATTACTGAAAAAATCCAAAAGTACTAACCTGGCCCAAACCTGCTTAGCTTCCGAGATCAGACGAGATCGGGCATAGCCAGGTTGGTATGGCCGTAAGCAAAGGAGGCTGCAAACTGAGGGCTATTTAAAGATCAGCCACTATAATCGCCAGTGCATTATATAAGTAGGGAAGGAAACCCAAAAGCTTACAGCACCTGGTATTCCCAAAAATACTAACCAAGCCTATTAGATAATTACTGAAAAAATCCAAAAGTACTAACCTGGCCCAAACCTATTTACATTCTGAGATCGGGCATTGACTCTTTTTTTTTTTTTGCAAGATTATTGGACAATAAGTGAAAATTTCTAAAAGTACTAACCAGGCCTATTAGATAATTACTGAAAAAATCCAAAAGTACTAACCTGGCCCAAACCTGCTTACATTTGGAGATCGGCCATTGACTCTTTTTTTTTTTTTTTGCAAGATTATTGGACAATTAGTGAAAATTTCCAAAAGTACTAACCAGGCCTATTAGATAATTACTGAAAAAATCCAAAAGTACTAACCTGGCCCAAACCTGCTTACATTTGGAGATCAGTTGAGATCGGGCATAGCCAGGATGGTATGGCCATAAGCGAAGGAGGCTGCAAAGAGAGGGCTATTTAAAGATCAGCCACTATAATCGCCAGTGCTTTATATAAGTAGGGAAGGAAACCCAAAAGCTTACAGCACCTGGTATTCCCAGGCGGTCTCCCATCCAAGTACTAACCAGGCCCAAACCTTCTTAGCTTCCGAGATCAGACGAGATCGGCATAGCCAGGTTGGTATGGCCGTAAGCGAAGGAGGCTGCAAAGAGAGGGCTATTTAAAGATCACCCACTATAATCGCCAGTGCATTATATAAGTAGGGAACATTACATTCTGAGATCGGGCATTGACTCTTTTTTTTTTTTGCAAGATTATTGGACAATTAGTGAAAATTTCCAAAAGTACTAACCAGGCCTATTAGATAATTACTGAAAAAATCCAAAGTACTAACCCGGCCCAAACCTGCTTACATTCTGAGATCGGGCATTGACTCTTTTTTTTTTTTTGCAAGATTTATGGACAATAAGTGAAAATTTCTAAAAGTACTAACCAGGCCTATTAGATAATTAATGAAAAAATCCAAAAGTACTAACCTGGCCCAAACCTGCTTACATTCCGAGATCGGGCATTGACTCTTTTTTTTTTTTTTTTTTTGCAAGATTATTGGACAATTAGTGAACATTTCCAAAAGTACTAACCAGGCCTATTAGATAATTACTGAAAAAATCCAAAAGTAATAACCAGGCCCAAACCTGCTTAGCTTCCGAGATCAGACGAGACCGGGCATAGCCAGGTTGGTATGGACGTAAGCGAAGGAGGCTGCAAAGAGAGGGCTATTTAAAGATCAGCCACTATAATCGCCAGTGCTTTATATAAGTAGGGAAGGAAACCCAAAAGCTTACAGCACCTGGTATTCCCAGGCGGTCTCCCATCCAAGTACTAACCAGGCCCAAACCTGCTTAGCTTCCGAGATCAGACGAGATCGGGCATAGCCAGGTTGGTATGGCCGTAAGCGAAGGAGACTGCAAACTGAAGGCTATTTAAAGATCAGCCACTATAATCGCCAGTGCATTATATAAGTAGGGAAGGAAACCCAAAAGCTTACAGCACCTGGTATTCCCAAAAATACTAACCAAGCCTATTAGATAATTACTGAAAAAATCCAAAAGTACTAACCTAGCCCAAACCTGATTACATTCTGAGATCGGGCATTGACTCTTTTTTTTTTTTTTTGCAAGATTATTGGACAATTAGTGAAAATTTCCAAAAGTACTAACCAGGCCTATTAGATAATTACTGAAAAAATTCCAAAAGTACTAACCTGGCCCAAACCTGCTTACATTCTGAGATCGGGCATTGACTCTTTTTTTTTTTTTTTGCAAGATTATTGGACAATTAGTGAAAATTTCCAAAAGTACTAACCAGGCCTATTAGATAATTACTGAAAAAATCCAAAAGTACTAACCTGGCCCAAACCTGCTTACATTCTGAGATTGGGCATTGACTCTTTTTTTTTTTTTTTGCAGGATTATTGTACAATTAGTGAAAATTTCCAAAAGTACTAACCAGGCCTATTAGATAATTACTGAAAAAATCCAAAAGTACTAACCTGGCCCAAACCTACTTAGATTTGGAGATCAGTTGAGATCAGGCATAGCCAGGATGGTATGGCCATAAGCGAAGGAGGCTGCAAAGAGAGGGCTATTTAAAGATCAGCCACTATAATCGCCAGTGCTTTATATAAGTAGGGAAGGAAACCCAAAAGCTTACAGCACATGGTATTCCCAAAAGTA
>NC_081763.1:952500-980000 GCF_963082965.1 Carassius carassius
CTAAAGTACTAACCAGGCCTATTAGATATTTACTGAAATAATCCAAAAGTACTAACCTGGCCCAAACCTGCTTACATTCTGATATCGGGCATTGACTCTTTTTTGTTTTTTTACAAGATTATTAGACAATTAGTGAATTTTTCCAAAAGTACTAACCAGGCCTATTAGATATTTACTGAAAAAATCCAAAAGTACTAACCTGGCCCAAACCTGCTAACATTCTGAGGTCGGGCATCGACTCTTTTTTTTTTTTTTGCAAGATTATTGGACAATTAGTGAAAATTTCCAAAAGTACTAACCAGGCCTATTAGATAATTACTGAAAAAATCCAAAAGTACTAACCTGGCCCAAACCTGCTTACATTTGGAGATCAGTTGAGATCGGGCATAGCCAGGATGGTATGGCCATAAGCGAAGGAGGCTGCAAAGAGAGGGCTATTTAAAGATCAGCCACTATAATCGCCAGTGCTTTATATAAGTAGGGAAGGAAACCCAAAAGCTTACAGCACCTGGTATTCCCAGGGGGTCTCCCATCCAAGTACTAACCAGGCCCAAACCTGCTTAGCTTCCGAGATCAGACGAGATAAGGCATAGCCAGGTTGGTATGGCCGTAAGCGAAGGAGGCTGCCAAGAGAGGGCTATTTAAAGATCAGCCACTATAATCGCCAGTGCATTATATAAGTAGGGAAGGAAACCCAAAAGCTTACAGCACCTGGTATTCCCAAAAGTACTAACCAGGCCTATTAGATAATTACTGAAAAAATCCAAAAGTACTAACCTGGCCCAAACCTGCTTACATTCTGAGATCGGGCATTGACTCTTTTTTGTTTTTTTACAAGATTATTAGACAATTAGTGAATTTTTCCAAAAGAACTAACCAGGCCTATTAGATATTTACTGAAAAAATCCAAAAGAACTAACCTGGCCCAAACCTGCTAACATTCTGAGGTCGGGCATTGACTCTTTTTTTTTTTTTGCAAGATTATTGGACAATTAGTGAAAATTTCATAAAGTACTAACCAGGCCTATTAGATAATTACTGAAAAAACCAAAAGTACTAACCTTGCCCAAACCTGCTTAGATTTGGAGATCAGTTGAGATCGGGAATAGCCAGGATGGTATGGCCATAAGCGAAGGAGGCTGCAAAGAGAGGGCTATTTAAAGATCAGCCACTATAATCGCCAGTGCTTTATATAAGTAGGGAAGGAAACCCAAAAGCTTACAGCACCTGGTATTCCCAGGCGGTCTCCCATCCAAGTACTAACCAGGCCCAAACCTGCTTAGCTTCGGAGATCAGACAAGATCGGCATAGCCAGGTTGGTATGGCCATAAGCGAACGAGGCTGCAAAGAGAGGGCTATTTAAAGATCAGCCTCTATAATCGCCAATGCATTATATAAGCAGGGAAGGAAACCCAAAAGCTTACAGCACCTGGTATTCCCAAAAGTACTAACCAGGCCTATTACATAATTACTGAAAAAATCCAAAAGTACTAACCTGGCCCAAACCTGCTTACATTCTGACATCGGGCATTGACTCTTTTTTGTTTTTTTACAAGATTATTAGACAATTAGTGAATTTTTCCAAAAGTACTAACCAGGCCTATTAGATATTTACTGAAAAAATCCAAAAGTACTAACCTGGCCCAAACCTGCTAACATTCTGAGGTCGGGCATTGACTCTTTTTTTTTTTTTGCAAGATTATTGGACAATTAGTGAAAATTTCCAAAAGTACTAACCAGGCCTATTAGATAATTACTGAAAAAATCCAAAAGTACTAACCTGGCCCAAACCTGCTTACATTTGGAGATCAGTTGAGATCGGGCATAGCCAGGATGGTATGGCCATAAGCGAAGGAGGCTGCAAAGAGAGGGCTATTTAAAGATCAGCCACTATAATCGCCAGTGTTTTATATAAGTAGGGAAGGAAACCCAAAAGCTTACAGCACCTGGTATTCCCAGGGGGTCTCCCATCCAAGTACTAACCAGGCCCAAACCTGCTTAGCTTCCGAGATCAGACGAGATAAGGCATAGCCAGGTTGGTATGGCCGTAAGCGAAGGAGGCTGCAAAGAGAGGGCTATTTAAAGATCAGCCACTATAATCGCCAGTGCATTATATAAGTAGGGAAGGAAACCCAAAAGCTTACAGCACCTGGTATTCCCAAAAGTACTAACCAGGCCTATTAGATAATTACTGAAAAAATCCAAAAGTACTAACCTGGCCCAAACCTGCTTACATTCTGAGATCGGGCATTGACTCTTTTTTGTTTTTTTTACAAGATTATTAGACAATTAGTGAATTTTTCCAAAAGAACTAACCAGGCCTATTAGATATTTACTGAAAAAATCCAAAAGAACTAACCTGGCCCAAACCTGCTAACATTCTGAGGTCGGGCATTGACTCTTTTTTTTTTTTTTTTGCAAGATTATTGGACAATTAGTGAAAATTTCCAAAAGTACTAACCAGGCCTATTAGATAATTACTGAAAAAATCCAAAAGTACTAACCTGGCCCAAACCTGCTTACATTCTGAGATCGGGCATTGACTCTTTTTTTTTTTTTTTTGCAAGATTATTGGACAATTCGTGAAAATTTCCTAAAGTACTAACCAGGCCTATTAGATAATTATTGAAAAATTCCAAAATTACTAACCTGGCCCAAACCTGCTTACATTCTGAGATCGGGAATTGACTCTTTTTTTTTTTTTTTTGCAAGATTATTGGACAATTAGTGAACATTTCCAAAAGTACTAACCAGGCCTATTAGATAATTACTGAAAAAATCCAGAAGTACTAACCTGGCCCAAACCTGCTTAGATTTGGAGATCAGTTGAGATCGTGCATAGCCAGGATGGTATGGCCATAAGCGAAGGAGGCTGCAAAGAGAGGGCTATTTAAAGATTAGCCACTATAATCGCCAGTGCTTTATATAAGTAGGGAAGGAAACCCAAAAGCTTACAGCACCTAGTATTCCCAGGCGCTCTCCCATCCAAGTACTAACCAGGCCCAAACCTGCTTAGCTTCCGAGATCAGACGAGATCGGGCATAGCCAGGTTGGTATGGCCGTAAGCGAAGGAGGCTGCAAAGAGAGGGCTATTTAAAGATCAGCCACTATAATCGCCAGTGCATTATATAAGTAGGGAAGGAAACCCAAAAGCTTACAGCACCTGGTATTCCCAAAAGTACTAACCAGGCCTATTAGATAATTACTGAAATAATCCAAAAGTACTAACCTGGCCCAAACCTGCTTACATTCTGAGATCGGGCATTGACTCTTTTTTTTTTCTTTTTTTTTGCAAGATTATTGGACAATTAGTGAAAATTTCCTAAAGTACTAACCAGGCCTATTAGATAATTACTGAAAAAATCCAAAAGTACTAACCTGGCCCAAACCTGCTTACATTCTGAGATCGGGCATTGACTCTTTTTTTTTTTTTTGCAAGATTATTGGACAATTAGTGAAAATTTCCTAAAGTACTAACCAGGCCTATTAGATAAATATTGAAAAATTCCAAAATTACTAACCTGGCCCAAACCTGCTTGCATTCTGAGATCGGGCATTGACTCTTTTTTTTTTTTTGCAAGATTATTGGACAATTAGTGAAAATTTCCAAAAGTACTAACCAGGCCTATTAGATAATTACTGAAAAAATCCAAAGTACTAACCCGGCCCAAACCTGCTTACATTCTGAGATCGGGCATTGACTCTTTTTTTTTTTTGCAAGATTATTGGACAATAAGTGAAAATTTCTAAAAGTACTAACCAGGCCTATTAGATAATTATTGAAAAAATCCAAAAGTACTAACCTGGCCCAAACCTGCTTACATTCCGAGATCAGGCATTGACTCTTTTTTTTTTTTTTTTTTTTTGCAAGATTATTGGACAATTAGTGAACATTTCCAAAAGTACTAACCAGGCCTATTAGGTAATTACTGAAAAAATCCAAAAGTACTAACCAGGCCCAAACCTGCTTAGCTTCCGAGATCAGACGAGATCGGGCATAGCCAGGTTGGTATGGCCGTAAGCGAAGGTGGCTGCAAAGAGAGGGCTATTTAAAGATCAGCCACTATAATCGCCAGTGCTTTATATAAGTAGGGAAGGAAACCCAAAAGCTTACAGCACCTGGTATTCCCAGGCGGTCTCCCATCCAAGTACTAACCAGGCCCAAACCTGCTTAGCTTCCGAGATCAGATGAGATCGGGCATAGCCAGGTTGGTATGGCCGTAAGCGAAGGAGGCTGCAAAGAGAGGGCTATTTAAAGATCAGCCACTATAATCGCCAGTGCATTATATAAGTAGGGAAGGAAACCCAAAAGCTTACAGCACCTGGTATTCCCAAAAGTACTGACCAGGCCTATTAGATAATTACTGAAAAAATCCAAAAGTACTAACCTGCCCCAAACCTGCTTACATTCTGAGATCGGGCATTGACTCTTTTTTGTTTTTTTACAAGATTATTAGACAATTAGTGAATTTTTCCAAAAGTACTAACCAGGCCTATTAGATATTTAATGATAAAATCCAAAAGTACTAACCTGGCCCAAACCTGCTTACAATCTGAGGTCGGGCATTGACTCTTTTTTTTTTTTTGCAAGATTATTGGACAATTAGTGAAAATTTCCAAAAGTACTAACCAGGCCTATTAGATAATTACTGAAAAAATCCAAAGTACTAACCCGGCCCAAACCTGCTTACATTCTGAGATCGGGCATTGACCGCTTTTTTTTTTTTGCAAGATTATTGGACAATAAGTGAAAATTTCTAAAAGTACTAACCAGGCCTATTAGATAATTATTGAAAAAATCCAAAAGTACTAACCTGGCCCAAACCTGCTTACATTCCGAGATCGGGCATTGACTCTTTTTTTTTTTTTTTTTTTTGCAAGATTATTGGACAATTAGTAAACATTTCCAAAAGTACTAACCAGGCCTATTAGATAATTACTGAAAAAATCCAAAAGTAGTAACCAGGCCCAAACCTGCTTAGCTTCCGAGATCAGACGAGATCGGGCATAGCCAGGTTCGTATGGCCGTAAGCGAAGGAGGCTGCAAAGAGAGGGCTATTTAAAGATCAGCCACTATAATCGCCAGTGCTTTATATAAGTAGGGAAGGAAACCCAAAAGCTTACAGCACCTGGTATTCCCAGGCGGTCTCCCATCCAAGTACTAACCAGGCCCAAACCTGCTTCGCTTCCGAGATCAGACGAGATCGGGCATAGCCAGGTTGGTATGGCCGTAAGCGAAGGAGGCTGCAAAGAGAGGGCTATTTAAAGATCAGCCACTATAATCGCCAGTGCATTATATAAGTAGGGAAGGAAACCCAAAAGCTTACAGCACCTGGTATTCCCAAAAGTACTAACCAGGCCTATTATATAATTACTGAAAAAATCCAAAAGTACTAACCTGGCCCAAACCTGCTTACATTCTGAGATCGGGCATTGACTCTTTTTTGTTTTTTTACAAGATTATTAGACAATTAGTGAATTTTTCCAAAAGTACTAACCAGGCCTATTAGATATTTACTGAAAAAATCCAAAAGTACTAACCTGGCCCAAACCTGCTTACATTCTGAGATCGGGCATTGACTCTTTTTTTTTTTTTGCAAGATTATTGGACATTTAGTGAAAATTTCCAAAAGTACTAACCATGCCTATTAGATAATTACTGAAAAAATCCAAAAGTACTAACCTGGCCCAAACCTGCTTAGATTTGGAGATCAGTTGAGATCGGGCATAGCCAGGATGGTATGGCCATAAGCGAAGGAGGCTGCAAAGAGAGGGCTATTTAAAGATCAGCCACTATAATCGCCAGTGCTTTATATAAGTAGGGAAGGAAACCCAAAAGCTTACAGCACCTGGTATTCCCAGGCGGTCTCCCATCCAAGTACTAACCAGGCCCAAACCTGCTTAGCTTCCAAGATCAGACGATATCGGGCTTAGCTTTTTTTTTTTTTTTTTTTTTTTTTTTTTTTTTTTTTTTTTTTTTTTATTTAGTAAGCATAAATTTTACATTCAATCAAATAAACATTAGAAAAAACTAAAAAACATCCTTTTCAGGCATTGCAATATGCATTTGCCCAAGAATCCACACAACATCTTTTGTAAATATTTTGTAAAAATTTCCCACCTTGTTTTCAAATATAAAATAATTATACAACGTTTGAACATAGTCTCCCACCATCCCTTTAAACAGTAACCACAAATTTAAAATAAAGTCCCTGTTTTTAGCCACATTTCTTCTTTTCCAAATTGCCTTTTTTGCCAAAATTAATAATAAATTAATTAGTTTCTTATTTGCATTATTCTCGTTCATTCCTAACATAAAATTCATCTCCCAGTTCAAATCCCCCTTATTATCCCTCAAAGCATTAATTGTCTCTTTTAGTTCTTTAAAAAAAGGGGTCAGTTTTTCACAATATAAAAACAAGTGTAAAATACCTTCATCAGCATTTTTACATACTTTGCACTGTGCATTTGTTTCTTTTAGCATTGCACACAATCGCATTTCAGTAAAAACCACATTGTGTCTTATAAAATAATCCAAACATTCTAGTTCCACATCCAAACATTGCCATTTTAGGATCTTCCAAATATCTTTCTCTTTGACTTCATTAAAATGCCTCATCCAAAATACATTAGCAATAGGTTTTTTAAAAACAGAATTTCTAAAAAAACAGTAAAACATTCCAACAGTTCCCAAATTTAAGTCAAACCACTTATCTTTCCATTTGAAAAACACATCCATTTTGTTTTCGCTTCTCCCCCCTTTGCTTATTTCATCCAGCCATTGCCTTGGGATTGCCTTTTTTACATCCTCATATTGTCTTCTTAAACCTGACATATTAAAATCCTCCTTCTCCTCTTCCATAGCATCTATAATGACCTGCAATGGTAAAAATCCCTCTTTATATTCCCATAAAACATCTCGTATTTTTAAAATTCCCACCTTCATCCATTTTTTAAAATAGATATCCTGCTCTTGTAGCTTTATCTTTCCATTCAGAAACAGAGGTTGATTTAAAACAACTTCCCTCCCCCTCGGATTAAAATCAACCTCTGTTAAAAAAAGTCTCCAAGCACTTAAAACTTCCTGATAAAATCCTGGTATACCCTCTAGCATCCAATTTTTGAGTTTCATCCATAAAATATTATCCCCCAATTTAAAATTCCCACATTTATTTAGATAAAAACCCATCATTTTTTTCCATTCAGCTTTGTTTGTCCTATCCAGATATTTTTTAACAACTTTCACCCTCATACTTTTCATTTTTTGTTCCACATCCACTAAACCCATCCCTCCCTCATCCAGCTGCCCTATTAATGTAAAATAAGCAATCCTTGGAGGCTTTTTATCCCATAAAAACTCTAAAACACATTTCTTTATCCTTTTTAAAACCCAGTTTGGCAATGGCATCACATGTAAAACATACCACATTTTAGACAACATTAACAAATTCACAATTAATATTTTCCCCCTCAAACTTAAAAACATGTTCCTCCAAAAAATCAACCTTCTCTCCATTCCACCTACTATCCCTTCCCACATATTATCTACTGCCACTTTTTCATTCTTTGCTAACACCACCCCTAAAATCTTTATTTCCTGTACCTCCATGAACTTAAACACCCCTGCTAAATCCACCACCCCTCCAAATTTCATATACACAGTTTTTTCTTCATTGATTTTTGCACCCGTCCCATCACAATAGTATTTAATTTTTTCCATAACCTTTTTAACGCTTTCCATATTTTCCACCACAATTGTTGTATCATCTGCGTATTGAAAGATTTTCTTAAATTCCCCTTCCTCTTCCATTTTTATTCCTTTTATTCCTTCCTCCTTATTTATTAAAAGTCCTAAAGGTTCTGCCACCAAAGAATAAAGCTGTGCTGATAACGGACACCCCTGCCTTATAGACCTTAAAACTTTAAAAGGTTGACTTAAAAATCCATTACATTTTACTTTCGTTAAGATATCCTTGTATAAAATTGCAATCCATTTAATAAAATTTTCCCCAAAACCGAACTTCTTTAAAACAGAAAATAAGAATTTATGCTCCACTCTATCAAATGCTTTTTCAAAATCCAACCTTATAACATATGCTTTCTTTTCCTTTTCTTTTATATAACCTATTATGTCTCTTATGCTACTTGTAATGTCTGCTATGTCCCTCCCTTTTACACCATATGCTTGATTAGTTTCAATTATACTTGGCATTACATTCTTCAATCTGTTAGCTAAAACTTTAGCTAAAATCTTAAAATCAGTATTTAGCATTGTGATGGGTCTAAAATTCTTCAAATTTGTTTTATCACCTTGTTTCTTATAAATTATTTTCATTAAACCTAACCCCATTCTTGGATTGACTCCTTCTTTCCTAAAAATATCATCATAAATCCCCTTTAAAATCACACTGAGTTTTTCTTTAAAAACTTTGTAAAATTCACTTCCAATACCATCTATTCCTGGACTCTTTTTTACTCTTAGGGAGTTTATAGCTTGTATAATTTCTTCCGTTTCTATCTCCTTTTCACAGTCTATTTTATCTTCTTCTCCAACTTTCCTAGTTATTCTTTGCAACAAAACTTTTCCCTTCTCCTCCTCCACCCCTTCTGATTTAAAAAGCTTTTCATAAAAAGTCTCTATTTCTTTTAAAATCTCTCCTGTATTAAAAACCGACTGGCCATCTCTGTTTTTAAGCTCTTTGATCATTTCAGCTTTTCCCCTACTTTTTTCGAGATTAAAAAAGAATCTGTTACATTTTTCCCCCTCTATTGTGTATTTAGCTTTACTTCTCAACATCGCTCCCTTGCATTTGTCTTCCTCCATTTTTTTAAGCTTCTCCTCCATTTCAAACACTTTTTGCACATTTACTTCATTTTTGTTTAACTCTTCTTTTAACGTTCTTCTTATTTCTTTTTCCTTTGTCCTTTTCACCCTTTGCAGTATATTACAGAAATTAATTGAATATTTCTTTATTTCAAATTTCACATTTTCCCACCATTGTCTTTTATCTTCTAAATACATTGCATCTTTTTTTTCCTCATCTAATAAATTCTCTATCCCATTTTTAAAACTTTCATGATTTAAGATTTCTGTATTTAAAATCCATACCCCAGGCCCTTTCGTTTCCCTTTTAAAATCCATCCTCATTAAAACCATTTTATGATCACTTAAAGTTGTTTCTTTATAAAGTACATCATCAATAAAACAATCCAAATTTCTTGTGCTCAGAAAATAATCTATCCTAGTTTGGCACATAAAATTCCCAACTAACTGTTTTCTGGAATATTCTCTCTTTTTTCCATTTCTTTCTCTCCAAACATCAATCATATTTTTTTCTTCCATCAATAATTTAAGTTCCTTCCTTCCACCGTCCGTCCTAAAAACCATCCCATTAGCCATGTCTATTTTGCTAAAAACAGTATTAAAGTCCCCTGCAACCACCACCCTTTTCCATTTCTCTATTATGTCTCTTAAAACATTAAAATACATTTTCTTATCCTTTTCCTCATTTGGTGCATGTACATTTACTACAATAAATTTTTCATCCTCAAAATCAATTTCTACTGCAATACATTTCCCTTTTTTATCATCATAGATTTGTTTTGTCATAGTAGCTTTCCCTTTTTTAATCAAAATAGCCACTCCTCCTCCCAAACTTTTCTCCCCGTTACTAAAAAATATTTCCCCATCCCACCTTCTTTTAAAATCTTCCATTACATTTCCTTTCCAGTTAGTTTCTTGCAATAAAATCATATCATCATTTTTACACAACTCTTTCATCCTTTCAAATTTCAAAACATTCAATAATCCTCTTGCATTAAAGGACACAATTCTCAACACCATAAAGTAAAACAAAAACGATAAAATACCCATCTTATTAGTCCATATCTTCTCCCTCTTCTAAAAGTCCACCACTGTCCTGATTTTCTGTAAACACTTCCTTCACCACTCTTTTCCTTGCTTTTTCAATATTTGGTGTTACCTTTTTCACTCTTCTTCTTTTGTTCGATGCCCCCGTGCTCCCACCATCCGTGATGTTTCCACTCTCAATGTCTAGCTCCCCTTCTTCGTTGACTCCTTCCTGCTCCTCCACTTTGTCTAGTATATTCTGTATACTCGCCGTTATCTGCATTGGTGTCCATGTCTCTTCCTCTTCCTGTGTTGATGTTGTTAATTCATGTCCATTTCCTATGTTCTTTTCCTTGGATTTTTCTGCGTCCTCCTGTTGCTCCTCCTCATTATCATTCTCATGCATTTGCCCGCTCACTTGATCCTCTTCCTGTTGCTCATTGTCCATCCAACATTCACATTTGTCCAAAGTCATTTTACAGTCTGGGCACCTCATCGCAGTACAGTCTCTTGCGAAATGGCCTCTTTCCTCGCATTTGTGACATTTGAAGTCCGGACAGTCCTTCATTATATGGTCAGGGCTCATACACAGTCTACAGGTCTTCACCTGCTTACTGTGTATCACCCTAAAGTATTGAGGACCTCCCTCGGTCTCCATCCTTGTGCTGTATGGTAAAGAAGCCACTTCCTTTGGAAAACGCACTCTTAAGAACCTCGTTCCATCTTCTATATGGGTGCCCGAGTAGAATCTCCTCCTTATTTGAGAAATGGGTGTTACTCCCCATCCTTCAAGCTTATTTAAAATCTCATGGTCATTCATGTATGCAGGCAAATGCATGAACGAGACAACAAAGTCTCTGTTGTGTAACTTTTTGATTTCACAAATTTTACCTTTAATGGTTAGTCCATCAACCAGTTTCTCAGTGTCCTCTTCATGCTCCAATGTAATCTCATATTCCCTCATCTGCTTAGGTCGTATTGCTAAAATTCTTGTTACTTCAATCTTTTCTGTTAGTGCTTTTATAATATCCTCTGCTCTCCCGTCTTGTACCTCCGACAAATCCACCACCACAGTCGCTTCTTTTGTGTAAATCCTCTTATCAGTTATTTCATTGTAATCCTTTTCTCTTTGTCGATAACCCAGTCCATTTTCTGCTTGCCTCCGTGTTCCTCGTGTCAAATCCATGTCAGTTGCCATTAATCTATCCATTTTACATAAAACAAACCCCGACAGATCCCTCCCAAACAGCAGAGCTGTTGGGAGGACACAAATAAAACAAAAATAACAAAATACTACAAACAAAAACACTTATTTTAACCAAACCAAAATAACAAAACACAAAAAGTTTGGGTGAGCCTCCCTCACCCCTCTCTGGCACAATCACTTCCTGTTTGCTCACTAGTGCCTCTAGTGTGCTCAGGGTGGTATGGCCGTAAGCGAAGGAGGCTGCAAAGAGAGGGCTATTTAAAGATCAGCCACTATAATCGCCAGTGCATTATATAAGTAGGGAAGGAAACCCAAAAGCTTACAGCTCCTGGTATTCCCAAAAGTACTAACCAGGCCTATTAGATAATTACTGAAATAATCCAAAAGTACTAACCTGGCCCAAACCTGCTTACATTCTGAGATCGGGCATCGACTCTTTTTTTTTTTTTTTTGCAAGATTATTGGACAATTAGTGAAAATTTCCAAAAGTACTAACCAGGCCTATTAGATAATTACTGAAAAAATCCAAAAGTACTAATCTGGCCCAAACCTGCTTAGATTTGGAGATCAGTTGAGATCGGGCATAGCCAGGATGGTATGGCCATAAGCGAAGGAGGCTGCAAAGAGAGGGCTATTTAAACATCAGCCACTATAATCGCCAGTGCATTATATAAGTAGGGAAGGAAACCCAAAAGCTTACAGCACCTGGTATTCCCAAAAGTACTAACCAGGCCTATTAGATAATTACTGAAAAAATCCAAAAGTACTAACCAGGCCTATTAGATAATTACTGAAAAAATCCAAAAGTACTAACCAGGCCCAAACCTGCTTACATTCTGAGATCGGGCATCGACTCTTTTTTTTTTTTTTTTGCAAGATTATTGGACAATTAGTGAAAATTTCCAAAAGTACTAACCAGGCCTATTAGATAATTACTGAAAAAATCCAAAAGTACTAATCTGGCCCAAACCTGCTTAGATTTGGAGATCAGTTGAGATCGGGCATAGCCAGGATGGTATGGCCATAAGCGAAGGAGGCTGCAAAGAGAGGGCTATTTAAACATCAGCCACTATAATCGCCAGTGCATTATATAAGTAGGGAAGGAAACCCAAAAGCTTACAGCACCTGGTATTCCCAAAAGTACTAACCAGGCCTATTAGATAATTACTGAAAAAATCCAAAAGTACTAACCAGGCCTATTAGATAATTACTGAAAAAATCCAAAAGTACTAACCAGGCCTATTAGATAATTATTGAAAAATTCCAAAATTACTAACCTGGCCCAAACCTGCTTACATTCTGAGATCGGGCATTGACTCTTTTTTTTTTTTTTTGCAAGATTATTGGACAATTAGTGAACATTTCCAAAAGTACTAACCAGGCCTATTACATAACTACTGAAAAAATCCAAAAGTACTAACCTGGCCCAAACCTGCTTAGATTTGGAGATCAGTGGAGATCGGGCATAGCCAGGATGGTATGGCCATAAGCGAAGGAGGCTGCAAAGAGAGGGCTATTTAAAGATCAGCCACTATAATCGCCAGTGCTTTATATAAGTAGGGAAGGAAACCCAAAAGCTTACAGCACCTGGTATTCCCAGGCGGTCTCCCATCCAAGTACTAACCAGGCCCAAACCTGCTTAGCTTCCGAGATCAGACGAGATCGGGCATAGCCAGGTTGGTATGGCCATAAGCGAAGGAGGCTGCAAAGAGAGGGCTATTTAAAGATCAGCCACTATAATCGCCAGTGCATTATATAAGTAGGGAAGGAAACCCAAAAGCTTACAGCACCTGGTATTCCCAAAAGTACTAACCAGGCCTATTAGATAATTACTGAAAAAATCCAAAAGTACTAACCTGGCCCAAACCTGCTTACATTCTGAGATCGGGCATTGACTCTTTATTTTTTCTTTTTTTTTGCAAGATTATTGGACAATTAGTGAAAATTTCCTAAAGTACTAACCAGGCCTATTAGATAATTATTGAAAAAATCCAAAAGTACTAACCTGGCCCAAACCTGCTTACATTCCAAGATCGGGCATTGACTCTTTTTTTTTTCTTTGCAAGATTATTGGACAATTAGTAAAAATTTCCTAAAGTACTAACCAGGCCTATTAGATAATTATTGAAAAAATCCAAAAGTACTAACCTGGCCCAAACCTGCTTACATTCCGAGTTCGGGCATTGACTCTTTTTTTTTTTTTTTTTTGCAAGATTATTGGACAATTAGTGAACATTTCCTAAAGTACTAACAAGGCCTTATAGATAATTACTGAAAAAACCAAAAGTACTAACCTGGCCCAAACCTACTTAGATTTGGAGATCAGTTGAGATCGGGCATAGCCAGGATGGTATGGCCATAAGCGAAGGAGGCTGCAAAGAGAGGGCTATTTAAAGATCAGCCACTATAATCGCCAGTGCTTTATATAAGTAGGGAAGGAAACCCAAAAGCTTACAGCACCTGGTATTCCCAGGCGGTCTCCCATCCAAGTACTAACCAGGCCCAAACCTTCTTAGCTTCCAAGATCAGGCGAGATCGGGCACAGCCAGATTGGAATGGCCGTAAGCGAAGGAGGCTGCAAAGAGAGGGCTATTTAAAGATCAGCCACTATAATCGCCAGTGCATTATATAAGTAGGGAAGGAAACCCAAACGCTTACAGCACCTGGTATTCCCAGGCGGTCTCCCATCCAAGTACTAACCAGGCCCAAACCTGCTTAGCTTCCGAGATCAGACGAGATCGGGCATAGCCAGGTTGGTATGGCCGTAAGCGAAGGAGGCTGCAAAGAGAGGGCTATTTAAAGATCAGCCACTATAATCGCCAGTGCATTATATAAGTAGGGAAGGAAACCCAAAAGCTTACAGCACCTGGTATTCCCAAAAGTACTAACCAGGCCTATTAGATAATTACTGAAAAAATCCAAAAGTACTAACCTGGCCCAAACCTGCTTACATTCTGAGATCGGGCATTGATTCTTTTTTTTTTTTTTTTTTTGCAAGATTATTGGACAATTAGTGAACATTTAGAAAAGTACTAACCAGGCCTATTAGATAATTACTGAAAAAATCCAAAAATACTAACCTGGCCCAAACCTGCTTACATTCTGAGATCGGGCATTGACTCTTTTTTTTTTTTGCAAGATTATTGGACAATTAGTGAAAATTTCCAAAAGTACTAACCAGGCCTATTAGATAATTACTGAAAAATCCAAAAGTACTAACCTCGCCCAAACCTGCTTAGATTTGGAGATCAGTTGAGATCGGGCATAGCCAGGATGGTATGGCCGTAAGCGAAGGAGGCTGCAAAGAGAGGGCTATTTAAAGATCAGCCACTATAATCGCCAGTGCATTATATAAGTAGGGAAGGAAACCCAAAAGCTTACAGCACCTGGTATTCCCAAAAGTACTAACCAGGCCTATTAGATAATTACTGAAAAAATCCAAAAGTACTAACCTGCCCCAAACCTGCTTACATTCTGAGATCGGGCATTGACTCTTTTTTGTTTTTTTACAAGATTATTGGACAATTAGTGAAAATTTCCTAAAGTACTAACCAGGCCTATTAGATAATTACTGAAAAAATCCAAAAGTACTAACCTGGCCCAAACCTGCTTACATTCTGAGATCGGGCATTGACTCTTTTTTTTTTTTTTGCAAGATTATTGGACAATTAGTGAAAATTTCCTAAAGTACTAACCAGGCCTATTAGATAATTACTGAAAAAATCCAAAAGTACTAACCTGGCCCAAACCTGCTTACATTCTGAGATCGGGCATTGACTCTTTTTTTGTTTTTTTACAAGATTATTGGACAATTAGTGAAAATTTCCTAAAGTACTAACCAGGCCTATTAGATAATTACTGAAAAAATCCAAAAGTACTAACCTGGCCCAAACCTGCTTACATTCTGAGATCGGGCATTGACTCTTTTTTTTTTTTTTTGCAAGATTATTGGACAATTAGTGAAAATTTCCTAAAGTACTAACCAGGCCTATTAGATAATTACTGAAAAAATTCAAAGTACTAACCCGGTCCAAACCTGCTTACATTCTGAGATCGGGCATTGACTCTTTTTTTTTTTTTTGCAAGATTATTGGACAATAAGTGAAAATTTCCGAAAGTACTAACCAGGCCTATTAGATAATTATTGAAAAAATCCAAAAGTACTAACCTGGCCCAAACCTGCTTACATTCCGAGATCGGGCATTGACTCTTTTTTTTTTTTTTTTTTTTGCAAGATTATTGGACAATTAGTGAACATTTCCAAAAGTACTAACCAGGCCTATTAGATAATTACTGAAAAAATCCAAAAGTACTAACCAGGCCTAAACCTGCTTAGCTTCCGAGATCAGACGAGATCGGGCATAGCCAGGTTGGTATGGCCGTAAGCGAAGGAGGCTGCAAAGAGAGGGCTATTTAAAGATCAGCCACTATAATCGCCAGTGCTTTATATAAGTAGGGAAGGAAACCCAAAAGCTTACAGCAACTGGTATTCCCAGGCGGTCTCCCATCCAAGTACTAACCAGGCCCAAACCTGCTTAGCTTCCGAGATCAGACGAGATCAGGCATAGCCAGGTTGGTATGGCCGTAAGCGAAGAAGGCTGCAAAGAGAGGGCTATTTAAAGATCAGCCACTATAATCGCCAGTGCATTATATAAGTAGGGAAGGAAACCCAAAAGCTTACAGCACCTGGTATTCCCAAAAGTACTAACCAGGCCTATTAGATAATTACTGAAATAATCCAAAAGTACTAACCTGGCCCAAACCTGCTTACATTCTGAGATCGGGCATTGACTCTTTTTTTTTTTTTTTATTTGCAAGATAATTGGACAATTAGTAAAAATTTCCTAAAGTTAACCAGGCCTATTAGATAATTACTGAAAAAATCCAAAAGTACTAACCTGGCCCAAACCTGCTTACATTCTGAGATCGGGCATTGACTCTTTATTGTTTTTTTACAAGATTATTGGACAATTAGTGAATTTTTCCAAAAGTACTAACCAGGCCTATTAGATATTTACTGAAAAAATCCAAAAGTACTAACCTGGCCCAAACCTGCTAACATTCTGAGGTCGGGCATTGACTCTTTGTTTTTTTTTTTTGCAAGATTATTTGACAATTAGTGAAAATTTCCAAAAGTACTAACCAGGCCTATTAGATAATTACTGAAAAAATCCAAAAGTACTAACCTGGCCCAAACCTGCTTACATTCTGAGATCGGGCATTGACTCTTTTTTCTTTTTTTTGCAAGATTATTGGACAATAAGTGAAAATTTCAAAAAGTACTAACCAGGCCTATTAGATAATTACTGAAAAAATCCAAAAGTACTAACCTGGCCCAAACCTGCTTACATTCTGAGATCGGGCATTGACTCTTTTTTCTTTTTTTTGCAAGATTATTGGACAATAAGTGAAAAATTCAAAAAGTACTAACCAGGCCTATTAGATAATTACTGAAAAAATCCAAAAGTACTAACCTGGCCCAAACCTGCTTACATTCTGAGATCGGGCATTGACTCTTTTTTTTTTTTTTTTTTTTGCAAGATTATTGGACAATTAGTGAAAATTTCCTAAAGTACTAACCAGGCCTATTAGATATTTACAGAAAAAATCCAAAAGTACTAACCAGGCCTATTAGATAATTACTGAAAAAATCCAAAAATACTAACCTGGCCCAAACCTGCTTACATTCTGAGATCCGGCATAGACTCTTTTTTTTTTTTGCAAGATTATTGGACAATTAGTGAAAATTTCCTAAAGTACTAACCAGGCCTATTAGATAATTACTGAAAAATCCAAAAGTACTAACCTCGCCCAAACCTGCTTAGATTTGGAGATCAGTTGAGATTGGGCATAGCCAGGATGGTATGGCCGTAAGCGAAGGAGGCTGCAAAGAGAGGGCTATTTAAAGATCAGCCACTATAATCGCCAGTGCATTATATAAGTAGGGAAGGAAACCCAAAAGCTTACAGCACCTGGTATTCCCAAAAGTACTAACCAGGCCTATTAGATAATTACTGAAATAATCCAAAAGTACTAACCTGGCCCAAACCTGCTTACATTCTGAGATCGGGCATTGACTCTTTTTTTTTTCTTTTTTTTTTTTGCAAGATTATTGGACAATTAGTGAAAATTTCCTAAAGTACTAACCAGGCCTATTAGATAATTACTGAAAAAATCCAAAAGTACTAACCTGGCCCAAACCTGCTTACATTCTGAGATCGGGCATTGACTCTTTTTTTTTTTTTTTTGCAAGATTATTGGACAATTAGTGAAAATTTCCTAAAGTACTAACCAGGCCTATTAGATAAATATTGAAAAATTCCAAAATTACTAACCCGGCCCAAACCTGCTTACATTCTGAGATCGGGCATTGACTCTTTTTTTTTTTTGCAAGATTATTGGACAATAAGTGAAAATTTCTAAAAGTACTAACCAGGCCTATTAGATAATTATTGAAAAAATCCAAAAGTACTAACCTGGCCCAAACCTGCTTACATTCCGAGATCGGGCATTGACTCTTTTTTTTTTTTTTTTTTTGCAAGATTATTGGACAATTAGTGAACATTTCCAAAAGTACTAACCAGGCCTATTAGATAATTACTGAAAAAATCCAAAAGTACTAACCAGGCCCAAACCTGCTTAGCTTCCGAGATCAGACGAGATCGGGCATAGCCAGGTTGGTATGGCCGTAAGCGAAGGAGGCTGCAAAGAGAGGGCTATTTAAAGATCAGCCACTATAATCGCCAGTGCTTTATATAAGTAGGGAAGGAAACCCAAAAGCTTACAGCACCTGGTATTCCCAGGCGGTCTCCCATCCAAGTACTAACCAGGCCCAAACCTGCTTAGCTTCCGAGATCAGACGAGATCGGGCATAGCCAGGTTGGTATGGCCGTAAGCGAAGGAGGCTGCAAAGAGAGGGCTATTTAAAGATCAGCCACTATAATCGCCAGTGCATTATATAAGTAGGGAAGGAAACCCAAAAGCTTACAGCACCTGGTTTTCCCAAAAGTACTAACCAGGCCTATTATATAATTACTGAAAAAATCAAAAAGTACTAACCTGGCCCAAACCTGCTTACATTCTGAGATCGGGCATTGACTCTTTTTTGTTTTTTTACAAGATTATTAGACAATTAGTGAATTTTTCCAAAAGTACTAACCAGGCCTATTAGATAATTACTGAAAAAATCCAAAAGTACTAACCCGGCCCGAACCTGCTTACATTCTGAGATCGGGCATTGACTCTTTTTTTTTTTTTTTGCAAGATTATTGGACAATAAGTGAAAATTTCTAAAAGTACTAACCAGGCCTATTAGATAATTACTGAAAAAATCCAAAAGTACTAACCTGGCCCAAACCTGCTTACATTCTGAGATCGGGCATTGACTCTTTTTTTTTTCTTTTTTTTTTTTGCAAGATTATTGGACAATTAGTGAAAATTTCCTAAAGTACTAACCAGGCCTATTAGATAATTACTGAAAAAATCCAAAAGTACTAACCTGGCCCAAACCTGCTTACATTCTGAGATCGGGCATTGACTCTTTTTTTTTTTTTTTTGCAAGATTATTGGACAATTAGTGAAAATTTCCTAAAGTACTAACCAGGCCTATTAGATAAATATTGAAAAATTCCAAAATTACTAACCCGGCCCAAACCTGCTTACATTCTGAGATCGGGCATTGACTCTTTTTTTTTTTTGCAAGATTATTGGACAATAAGTGAAAATTTCTAAAAGTACTAACCAGGCCTATTAGATAATTATTGAAAAAATCCAAAAGTACTAACCTGGCCCAAACCTGCTTACATTCCGAGATCGGGCATTGACTCTTTTTTTTTTTTTTTTTTTGCAAGATTATTGGACAATTAGTGAACATTTCCAAAAGTACTAACCAGGCCTATTAGATAATTACTGAAAAAATCCAAAAGTACTAACCAGGCCCAAACCTGCTTAGCTTCCGAGATCAGACGAGATCGGGCATAGCCAGGTTGGTATGGCCGTAAGCGAAGGAGGCTGCAAAGAGAGGGCTATTTAAAGATCAGCCACTATAATCGCCAGTGCTTTATATAAGTAGGGAAGGAAACCCAAAAGCTTACAGCACCTGGTATTCCCAGGCGGTCTCCCATCCAAGTACTAACCAGGCCCAAACCTGCTTAGCTTCCGAGATCAGACGAGATCGGGCATAGCCAGGTTGGTATGGCCGTAAGCGAAGGAGGCTGCAAAGAGAGGGCTATTTAAAGATCAGCCACTATAATCGCCAGTGCATTATATAAGTAGGGAAGGAAACCCAAAAGCTTACAGCACCTGGTATTCCCAAAAGTACTAACCAGGCCTATTATATAATTACTGAAAAAATCAAAAAGTACTAACCTGGCCCAAACCTGCTTACATTCTGAGATCGGGCATTGACTCTTTTTTGTTTTTTTACAAGATTATTAGACAATTAGTGAATTTTTCCAAAAGTACTAACCAGGCCTATTAGATAATTACTGAAAAAATCCAAAAGTACTAACCCGGCCCGAACCTGCTTACATTCTGAGATCGGGCATTGACTCTTTTTTTTTTTTTTTTGCAAGATTATTGGACAATTAGTGAAAATTTCCAAAAGTACTAACCAGGCCTATTAGATAATTACTGAAAAAATCCAAAAGTACTAACCTGGCCCAAACCTGCTTACAGTTGGAGATCAGTTGAGATCGGGCATAGCCAGGATGGTATGGCCATAAGCGAAGGAGGCTGCAAAGAGAGGGCTATTTAAAGATCAGCCACTATAATCGCCAGTGCTTTATATAAGTAGGGAAGGAAACCCAAAAGCTTACAGCACCTGGTATTCCCAGGCGGTCTCCCATCCAAGTACTAACCAGGCCCAAACCTTCTTAGCTTCCGAGATCAGACGAGATCGGGCATAGCCAGGTTGGTATGGCCGTAAGCGAAGGAGGCTGCAAACTGAAGGCTATTTAAAGATCAGCCACTATAATCGCCAGTGCATTATATAAGTAGGGAAGGAAACCCAAAAGCTTACAGCACCTGGTATTCCCAAAAGTACTAACCAGGCCTATTAGATAATTACTGAAAAAATCCAAAAGTACTAACCTGGCCCAAACCTGCTTACATTCTGAGATCGGGCATTGACTCTTTTTTTTTTTTTTTTTGCAAGATTATTGGACAATTAGTGAAAATTTCCAAAAGTACTAACCAGGCCTATTAGATAATTACTGAAAAAATCCAAAAGTACTAACCTGGCCCAAACCTGCTTAGATTTGGAGATCAGTTGAGATCAGGCATAGCCAGGATGGTATGGCCATAAGCGAAGGAGGCTGCAAAGAGAGGGCTATTTAAAGATCAGCCACTATAATCGCCAGTGCTTTATATAAGTAGGGAAGGAAACCCAAAAGCTTACAGCACCTGGTATTCCCAGGCGGTCTCCCATCCAAGTACTAACCAGGCCCAAACCTGCTTAGCTTCCGAGATCAGACGAGATCGGGCATAGCCAGGTTGGTATGGCCGTAAGCGAAGGAGGCTGCAAAGAGAGGGCTATTTAAAGATCAGCCACTATAATCGCCAGTGCATTATATAAGTAGGGAAGGAAACCCAAAAGCTTACAGCACCTGGTATTCCCAAAAGTACTAACCAGGCCTATTATATAATTACTGAAAAAATCAAAAAGTACTAACCTGGCCCAAACCTGCTTACATTCTGAGATCGGGCATTGACTCTTTTTTGTTTTTTTACAAGATTATTAGACAATTAGTGAATTTTTCCAAAAGTACTAACCAGGCCTATTAGATAATTACTGAAAAAATCCAAAAGTACTAACCCGGCCCGAACCTGCTTACATTCTGAGATCGGGCATTGACTCTTTTTTTTTTTTTTTGCAAGATTATTGGACAATAAGTGAAAATTTCTAAAAGTACTAACCAGGCCTATTAGATAATTACTGAAAAAATCCAAAAGTACTAACCTGGCCCAAACCTGCTTACATTCTGAGATCGGGCATTGACTCTTTTTTTTTTTTTTTTGCAAGATTATTGGACAATTAGTGAAAATTTCCAAAAGTACTAACCAGGCCTATTAGATAATTACTGAAAAAATCCAAAAGTACTAACCTGGCCCAAACCTGCTTACAGTTGGAGATCAGTTGAGATCGGGCATAGCCAGGATGGTATGGCCATAAGCGAAGGAGGCTGCAAAGAGAGGGCTATTTAAAGATCAGCCACTATAATCGCCAGTGCTTTATATAAGTAGGGAAGGAAACCCAAAAGCTTACAGCACCTGGTATTCCCAGGCGGTCTCCCATCCAAGTACTAACCAGGCCCAAACCTTCTTAGCTTCCGAGATCAGACGAGATCGGGCATAGCCAGGTTGGTATGGCCGTAAGCGAAGGAGGCTGCAAACTGAAGGCTATTTAAAGATCAGCCACTATAATCGCCAGTGCATTATATAAGTAGGGAAGGAAACCCAAAAGCTTACAGCACCTGGTATTCCCAAAAGTACTAACCAGGCCTATTAGATAATTACTGAAAAAATCCAAAAGTACTAACCTGGCCCAAACCTGCTTACATTCTGAGATCGGGCATTGACTCTTTTTTTTTTTTTTTTTGCAAGATTATTGGACAATTAGTGAAAATTTCCAAAAGTACTAACCAGGCCTATTAGATAATTACTGAAAAAATCCAAAAGTACTAACCTGGCCCAAACCTGCTTAGATTTGGAGATCAGTTGAGATCAGGCATAGCCAGGATGGTATGGCCATAAGCGAAGGAGGCTGCAAAGAGAGGGCTATTTAAAGATCAGCCACTATAATCGCCAGTGCTTTATATAAGTAGGGAAGGAAACCCAAAAGCTTACAGCACCTGGTATTCCCAGGCGGTCTCCCATCCAAGTACTAACCAGGCCCAAACCTGCTTAGCTTCCGAGATCAGACGAGATCGGGCATAGCCTTTTTTTTTTTTTTTTTTTCACCAGTGCATTATATAAGTAGAGAAGGAAACCTAAATGCTTACAGCACCTGGTATTCCCAGGCGGTCTCCCATCCAAGTACTAACCAGGCCCAAACCTGCTTAGCTTCCGAGATCAGACGAGATCGGGCAAAGTTTTTTTTTGTTTTTTTTTTTTTTTATTAAAGAAATTTCAAATAAAGTACAATAGATTAAACACAAGCAATAGAAAATACAGCATTTCTTCTATACACATCTCTACATTACACATCTTTCCTTTACATAGATAATTTAAAAATGTCCTTCACTTCCTGGCAGCTTCCACATTGAATCATTTAAAACACAATAAACTTTTGGGGTAAAAACATCATAAAAATAATCCAACATATTTACACCTTTAAAATACACATACAGCCTTTCAATATATAATTCGGTTTTCCTTTTAAACACAGTCCAAACATCCAACACAATGATTTCCTTTTTAGCCACAGTTCTTCTCTCCCATATTGCACTTTTCATTAGCATTACACACAGATTAATAAAATTTTTGTTTTGACACTTTTTTTCCCAACCAAACATCACCACTCTGTTCCATTCCATTACATTTTCATCCCAGTCTTCAGTCACATCTTTAATTAAACATTTACATTTTCTTAAAAACTCCTCCAGTTCTCTACAATATAAAAACATATGTAAAATCCCCTCTTCCTTTTCCTGGCACACTTTACACAGAGCATTTTCTTCCCTTCCTATTTTATTTAAAATAATCTCAGTAAAAACCACTTTATGCCTTATAAAATACTCCAAACATCCCAATTTAGTTTCCACACACTTCCCTGTCATGTTTCTCCATATATACTCTTTTTTTAAATCTTTGAATTTCTGCATCCAGTATCCATTTGCAATAGGCTCTTTAAAAACACCATCTCTAAAAGAACAATAAATCATTTTCAGAGTACATTCCTTAAAATCATACAGTTTTTCCCCTAATTTCACGTAAATACATTTCTCTTTTGGCTCTTCTTCCATACATTCTATTCTTTTAATCCACTCTTTGGGTATTGCGCTTTTAATGATTTCATATTTATTTTTTATGTCTTGTTCACTGTAATCCTCTTTTGCCTCCTCCATTGCATCTATAATAAATTGTGTCGGTAAAAAACCTTCTTTAAATTCATACAATACATCTCTCACTCTTGTTATCCCCACTTCCATCCATTTCTTTAAAAAAATCCCTTTGTCTTGTTTTAAAATGTTTTGGTTTAAGAACAGAGGTTGATTTAAAATGTGTTCTCTCCCATGTGGATCAAACTCAACTTTATCTAAAAATTTTCCCCAAGCACTTAAAATTTCTCTATAAAACTCTGGTAAATTTTCTGTCATCCAATTCTTCTTTTTCATCCATAAAATTCCATCCCCCATGTTAAGATCCCCACATTTGTTTAAAAAATATTTCATCGTCTTTTTCCACTCTGGTTTGTCCTCATCTTGTAGGTATTTCTTCACTACTTTCACTCTCAAACTATTTTTCCTCTGTTCCACATCTATTAAACCTAAACCCCCCTTCTCTACCGCCCCTAAAATCGTATTAAAAGCTATTCTTGCTGGCTTCCCCTCCCATAAAAAGTCAAGAAAACATTTCTTCAACCTCTTTTCTGTCCACATTGGCATATGCGACACATATAAAACATTCCATAGCTTAGACACCATTAAAACATTCAATACTAAAACCTTCCCTTTTAAGTTTAAAGTTCTTAATTTCCAAAAATTTAACCTTCTCTCTATTCCTGTTACTAGTTCCACCCACATTTCATCTCTTACTTTCATCTCATTTTTACCCATTAAAATTCCTAAAATCCTAATTTCTTCCACTTCCTTAAAATTAAAACTATCCTTTAAAACCATTGCTTTACCAAATCTCATATATACCGTCTTTTCTTCATTTACTTTACTCCCAGATCCTTTACAATATTCCTCTACAACATTCATAACTTCTTTGATGCTCTCCTTTCCTTTTACTATTATCGTTGTGTCATCAGCATATTGAAAAACCTTTCCCTCAGCATTATTTTCCTCAATTTCAATTCCAATTATTCCTTCTTTTTGTTTTATGGCCAATCCTAACGGTTCCGATACAAGTGAATATAATAATGCCGAAAGCGGACAACCCTGTCTTATCGATCTTGTGATTTTAAAACATTCTGTTAAAAACCCATTACACTTTATTCTCGTTAAAGCGCCCTTATATAAAATCTCAATATATTTGATAAAATCTCCCCCAAAACCAAATTTCTTTAAAACATCAAATAAATACTCGTGTTCAACCCGATCAAATGCTTTTTCAAAATCTAGACTAATTATGTAACCATCTTCATTTAGTTCTTTCATATACCATATTGTGTCTCTTATACTCATTGTTATATCCGCTATATCCCTTCCTTTTACTCCGTATGCTTGGTTTGTTTCGATTATACTTGGCATTACTTCCTTTAACCTGTTTGCTAAAACCTTTGATAAAATCTTAAAATCTGTGTTAAGCATTGTGATCGGCCTATAGTTTTTTAAATCTACCTTTTCTCCTTTCCTTTTATATATCAGTTTTGTTATCCCCATCCCCATTCTTTCATTAACTTCTTCTTTTTCAAAAATCTCACTAAAAACTTCCTTTAAAATCTTGGTTAAAATCTCTTTAAAACATATATAAAATTCACTTCCCAAACCATCTATTCCTGGACTTTTCTGTTTATTCAGCTGCTGTATTGCTCTTTCAATCTCTTCTTCACCAATTTTTTGATCGCATTCTTTTTTATCTTCCTTACTCACTTTTACTTTTATTCGATTCAACAATTCAATTTTTTCGTTTTCTTCTACACCCCTGGCACTAAAAAGATCTTCATAAAAATTCTTTATTTCTTCTAAAATCTTTTCATTCCCCTCTACAACTTCCCCATTTTTCCCTCTTACCTGTTTTATTGTTTCAGCTTTCCCTCTCTTTTTTTCCAAATCAAAAAAAAACTTTGTGCACTTTTCTCCCTCCACAGTATATTTAGCTTTGCTCCTTAACCTCGCCCCCTCATATTCTTTTTCCTCTATTTCCTTCAGTTTTTCATCCATTTCCTTTATCTTTTGTATATCTTTATTTTCTTTATTCAATTCCGCTTCCAAACATTCCTTTATTTTTTTTTCGTTGTATCTTTTGCATTTGCGTATTATGCTACAATACTTAATTGAGAATTTTTTTATTAAAAACTTTACATTCTCCCACCAAATTCTCTTATCTTCTTCATACATTTCATTTTCCTTTTCTTTTTCTATAATTTCTTTAACCTTTAATACATAGTCTTCATTTTCTAACATTTTTGTATTTAAAACCCATATTCCTGGCCCTCTTTGCACTTTATTCCAATCCAATTTAAAAAATAAGAACTTGTGATCGCTAAAACTTGTTTCTTCATACTTAATATTTTCTATAAAATTCTCCACATTTCTTGTACATAAAATAAAATCAATTCTTGTTTCACACACAAACTGCCCCACTATTTGCCTTCTTGAAAACTCTTTTTTCTTTTCATTTCTTTCTCTCCACACATCTATCATATTATTTTCTGCCATTAAAGCTTTTAATTCTTTTCTCCCTTTGTCAGTTTTAAAAACCATTCCATCTGCCATGTCTCATTATTATTATTTCTTTATACTTCTTTACAAAACTACTTAAAACATAAAAAAACTCTTTCTTTTCCTTCTCCTCCATTGGTGCATGTACATTTACTAAAATCAATTCCCTTCCTTCATGTTTTGTCTCTACAACCATACATTTACCCATCGTATCTTTGTATAAAATTTGACTTGCTTTAAAAACATCATCCTTCATTAAAAAAGCCACACCTCTCCCAAACCTCCCATCTCCATTATTGTACAAAATCCCTCCTCCCCATCTCTTTTTATATTCATTCATTACATTTTCTCTCCAGTTTGTTTCCTGTAGTACAATAATGTCTTCTCTTTTACATTTTTCTTTTATATTTTCAAATTTCTTTAAGTTCAAAAGTCCTCTTGCATTAAAAGTCACAACACTTAAAACCATTAAAAAGAAAAATAATAAATATCTAAAACCCATCATTCTCAGTCTTTCTCCTCCAATTCCTTTAACACCTCAAACCTATTTAAACATTTCACTTTTTTTCTTGAACTTTCTATATTTGGCTTTACCTTTAGCGATCTTCTTCGTATTTTTCCCCTCTCCGCCTTTTCCTTCTCATCCTCCTCCATACTAATTTCTCCTTCGTTATCATTTTCTTTGTCTTGTTCTTTTCCTTTTTGTCCATGAATTGAAGATATGTCCATCGGTGTAATTTGTGTGTCCTCTTCTCTTATTTGTTCATTGTTATTTTCTTTTTCTTTTTCTCCTTCTCCTTCCTGTCTGTTGTTTGTTCCTTCCTCTGTTTCCTTTGGTTGTAATTTGTCTTCTTCATGTCTTTCATCACAATGTCCTTCATCATTGTTTTCTTCATGCACCTGTCTGTCCACCTGTTCTTTCCTTCCACCTACCACCCCCTCCATCCAGCATTCACATTTATTTAAAATTTCTTGGCAATCCGGACACCTGACAGCATTGCAGTCTCGTGCAAAATGTCCCCTTTCCAAACATTTATGGCACTTGAATTCTGGGCACTCTTTCAGTAGATGTTCTGGGCTCATGCACAGCCTACAAGTCTTCACCTGGTGGCTGTGCATCACCCTAAAGTACTGGGGGCCTTCAGCTGTTTCAATCTTAGTGCTGTAAGGGAGTGATGCCACTTCTTTGGGGAACCTCACCTTTACAAACCTTGTGCCGTCTTCGATGTCAGTGTCCGGATAGCACCTTCTTTTGATTTTAGATATGGGGGAAACCCCCCATCCTTCCAATTTGTTTACAATTTCCTTATCCTCCAGGTAGACAGGCAGGTGCATGAAGGAAACAACGTAATCTTTATTTTGCAGTTTTTTTACTTCACAGTCCACTCCCTTTATTGTCAATCCATTGATTAAAATGTCACACATTTCTTCCTGTTCCAATGTCAGTTCATATTCTTTGCCTTGTCTGGGTCTTACAGCCAACACCTTTCCACTTCCAATTTTTTCTGAGATTGCTTTAATTATATCCTCTCCTCTCACACCAATCACATTCTCTGTACTCACGATCACTGTTGCCTCCTTTAAATATTTTCTTTCACCAAATCTTTTCCTTGCTTCTTGATCTTTTACATTTCCAGCTCTTTGTCGCTTCTCCAGTCCAGTGTCATTTGCCGTGCGTGTTCCTCCAGCCAGTCCATTGTCGTTTGCCATACTTGTTCCTCCAGCCATTCTAGTGTCGTTTACCATGCGTGTTCCTCCAGCCAGTCCAGTGTTGTTTGCCATGCTTGTTCCTCCAGCCAGTTCAGTGTCGATTGCCATGCGTGTTCCTCCAGCCAGTCCAGTGTCGCTTGCCGTGCGTGTTCCTCCTGCCAGTCCATTGTCATTTGCCATTCGA
>NC_081763.1:982500-1000000 GCF_963082965.1 Carassius carassius
AGGCCTATTAGATAATTACTGAAAAAATCCAAAAGTACTAACCTGGCCCAAACCTGCTTAGATTTGGAGATCAGTTGAGATCGGGCATAGCCAGGATGGTATGGCCATAAGCGAAGGAGGCTGCAAAGAGAGGGCTATTTAAAGATCAGCCACTATAATCGCCAGTGCATTATATAAGTACGGAAGGAAACCCAAAAGCTTACAGCACCTGGTATTCCCAAAAGTACTAACCAGGCCTATTAGATAATTACTGAAAAAATCCAAAAGTACTAACCTGGCCCAAACCTGCTTACATTCTGAGATCGGGCATTGACTCTTTTTTTTTTTTTTTTTGCAAGATTATTGGACAATTAGTGAAAATTTCCAAAAGTACTAACCAGGCCTATTAGATAATTACTGAAAAAATCCAAAAGTACTAACCTGGCCCAAACCTGCTTAGCTTCCGAGATCAGACGAGATCGGGCATAGCCAGGTTGGTATGGCCGTAAGCGAAGGAGGCTGCAAACTGAGGGCTATTTAAAGATCAGCCACTATAATCGCCAGTGCATTATATAAGTAGGGAAGGAAACCCAAAAGCTTACAGCACCTGGTATTCCCAAAAATACTAACCAAGCCTATTAGATAATTACTGAAAAAATCCAAAAGTACTAACCTGGCCCAAACCTATTTACATTCTGAGATCGGGCATTGACTCTTTCTTTTTTTTTGCAAGATTATTGGACAATAAGTGAAAATTTCTAAAAGTACTAACCAGGCCTATTAGATAATTACTGAAAAAATCCAAAAGTACTAACCTGGCCTAAACCTGCTTACATTTGGAGATCGGGCATTGACTCTTTTTTTTTTTTTTTGCAAGATTATTGGACAATTAGTGAAAATTTCCAAAAGTACTAACCAGGCCTATTAGATAATTACTGAAAAAATCCAAAAGTACTAACCTGGCCCAAACCTGCTTACATTTGGAGATCAGTTGAGATCGGGCATAGCCAGGATGGTATGGCCATAAGCGAAGGAGGCTGCAAAGAGAGGGCTATTTAAAGATCAGCCACTATAATCGCCAGTGCTTTATATAAGTAGGGAAGGAAACCCAAAAGCTTACAGCACCTGGTATTCCCAGGCGGTCTCCCATCCAAGTACTAACCAGGCCCAAACCTTCTTAGCTTCCGAGATCAGACAAGATCGGGCATAGCCAGGTTGGTATGGCCGTAAGCGAAGGAGGCTGCAAAGAGAGGGCTATTTAAAGATCACCCACTATAATCGCCAGTGCATTATATAAGTAGGGAACATTACATTCTGAGATCGGGCATTGACTCTTTTTTTTTTTTGCAAGATTTATGGACAATAAGTGAAAATTTCTAAAAGTACTAACCAGGCCTATTAGATAATTAATGAAAAAATCCAAAAGTACTAACCTGGCCCAAACCTGCTTACATTCCGAGATCGGGCATTTACTCTTTTTTTTTTTTTTTTTTTTGCAAGATTTATGGACAATAAGTGAAAATTTCCAAAAGTACTAACCAGGCCTATTAGATAATTACTGAAAAAATCCAAAAGTAATAACCAGGCCCAAACCTGCTTAGCTTCCGAGATCAGACGAGACCGGGCATAGCCAGGTTGGTATGGACGTAAGCGAAGGAGGCTGCAAAGAGAGGTTATTTAAAGATCAGCCACTATAATCGCCAGTGCTTTATATACGTAGGGAAGGAAACCCAAAAGCTTACAGCACCTGGTATTCCCAGGGGGTCTCCCATCCAAGTACTAACCAGGCCCAAACCTGCTTAGCTTCCGAGATCAGACGAGATCGGGCATAGCCAGGCTGGTATGGCCGTAAGCGAAGGAGGCTGCAAAGAGAGGGCTATTTAAAGATCAGCCACTATAATCGCCAGTGCATTATATAAGTAGGGAAGGAAACCCACAAGCTTACAGCACCTGGTATTCCCAAAAGTACTAACCAGGCCTATTAGATAATTACTGAAAAAATCCAAAAGTACTAACCTGGCCCAAACCTGCTTACATTCTGAGATCGGGCATTGACTCTTTTTTTTTTTTTTTTGCAAGATTATTGGACGATTAGTGAAAATTTCCAAAAGTACTAACCAGGCCTATTAGATAATAACTGAAAAAATCCAAAAGTACTAACCTGGCCCAAACCTGCTTAGATTTGGAGATCAGTTGAGATCAGGCATAGCCAGGATGGTATGGCCATAAGCGAAGGAGGCTGCAAAGAGAGGGCTATTTAAAGATCAGCCACTATAATCGCAAGTGCTTTATATAAGTAGGGAAGGAAACCCAAAAGCTTACAGCACCTGGTATTCCCAGGCGGTCTCCCATCCAAGTACTAACCAGGCCCAAACCTGCTTAGCTTCCGAGATCAGACGAGATCGGGCATAGCCAGGTTGGTATGGCCGTAAGCGAAGGAGGCTGCAAACTGAAGGCTATTTAAAGATCAGCCACTATAATCGCCAGTGCATTATATAAGTAGGGAAGGAAACCCAAAAGCTTACAGCACCTGGTATTCCCAGGCGGTCTCCCATCCAAGTACTAACCAGGCCCAAACCTGCTTAGCTTCCGAGATCAGACGAGATCGGGCATAGCCAGGTTGGTATGGCCATAAGCGAAGGAGGCTGCAAACTGAAGGCAATTTAAAGATCAGCCACTATAATCGCCAGTGCATTATATAAGTAGGGAAGGAAACCCAAAAGCTTACAGCACCTGGTATTCCCAAAAGTACTAACCAGGCCTATTAGATAATTACTGAAAAAATCCAAAAGTACTAACCTGGCCCAAACCTGCTTACATTCTGAGATCGGGCATTGACTCTTTTTTTTTTTTTTTGCAGGATTATTGTACAATTAGTGAAAATTTCCAAAAGTACTAACCAGGCCTATTAGAAAATTACTGAAAAAATCCAAAAGTACTAACCTGGCCCAAACCTGCTTACATTCTGAGATCGGGCATTGACTCTTTTTTTTTTTTTTTTGCAAGATTATTGGACAATTAGTGAAAATTTCCAAAAGTACTAACCAGGCCTATTAGATAATTAATGAAAAAATCCAAAAGTACTAACCTGGCCCAAACCTGCTTAGATTTGGAGATCAGTTGAGATCGGGCATAGCCAGGATGGTATGGCCATAAGCGAAGGAGGCTGCAAAGAGAGGGCTATTTAAAGATCAGCCACTATAATCGCCAGTGCTTTATATAAGTAGGGAAGGAAACCCAAAAGCTTACAGGACCTGGTATTCCCAGGCGGTCTCCCATCCAAGTACTAACCAGGCCCAAACCTGCTTAGCTTCCGAGATCAGACGAGATCGGGCATAGCCAGGTTGGTATGGCCGTAAGCGAAGGAGGCTGCAAAGAGAGGGCTATTTAAAGATCAGCCACTATAATCGCCAGTGCATTATATAAGTAGGGAAGGAAACCCAGAAGCTTACAGCACCTGGTATTCCCAAAAGTACTATCCAGGCCTATTAGATAATTACTGAAAAAATCCAAAGTACTAACCTAGCCCAAACCTGCTTACATTCAGAGATCGGGCATTGACTCTTTTTTTTTTTTGCAAGATTATTGGACAATTAGTGAAAATTTCCAAAAGTACTAACCAGGCCTATTAGATAATTACTGAAAAAATCCAAAAGTACTAACCTGGCCCAAACCTGCTTACATTCTGAGATCGGGCATTGACTCTTTTTTTTTTTTTTTTTTGCAAGATTATTGGACAATTAGTGAAAATTTCCAAAAGTACTAACCAGGCCTATTAGATAATTACTGAAAAAATCCAAAAGTACTAACCTGGCCCAAACCTGCTTAGATTTGGAGATCAGTTGAGATCAGGCATAGCCAGGATGGTATGGCCATAAGTGAAGGAGGCTGCAAAGAGAGGGCTATTTAAAGATCAGCCACTATAATCGCCAGTGCTTTATATAAGTAGGGAAGGAAACCCAAAAGCTTACAGCACCTGGTATTCCCAGGCGGTCTCCCATCCAAGTACTAACCAGGCCCAAACCTGCTTAGCTTCCGAGATCAGACGAGATCGGGCTTATCCAGGTTGGTATGGCCGTAAGCGAAGGAAGCTGCAAAGAGAGGGCTATTTAAAGATTAGCCACTATAATCGCCAGTGCATTATATAAGTAGGGAAGGAAACCCAAAAGCTTACAGCACCTGGTATTCCCAAAAGTACTAACCAGGCCTATTAGATAATTACTGAAAAAATCCAAAAGTACTAACCTGGCCCAAACCTGCTTACATTCTGAGATCGGGCATTGACTCTTTTTTTTTTTTTTTGCAGGATTATTGTACAATTAGTGAAAATTTCCAAAAGTACTAACCAGGCCTATTAGAAAATTACTGAAAAAATCCAAAAGTACTAACCTGGCCCAAACCTGCTTACATTCTGAGATCGGGCATTGACTCTTTTTTTTTTTTTTTTGCAAGATTTTTGGACAATTAGGTAAAATTTCCAAAAGTACTAACCCGGCCTATTAGATAATTACTGAAAAAATCCAAAAGTACTAACCTGGCCCAAACCTGCTTAGATTTGGAGATCAGTTGAGATCAGGCATAGCCAGGATGGTATGGCCATAAGCGAAGGAGGCTGCAAAGAGAGGGCTATTAAAAGATCACCCACTATAATCGCCAGTGCATTATATAAGTAGGGAAGGAAACCCAAAAGCTTACAGCACCTGGTATTCCCAAAAGTATTAACCAGGCCTATTAGATAATTACTGAAAAAATCCAAAAGTACTAACCTGGCCCAAGCCTGCTTACATTCTGAGATCGGGCATTGACTCTTTTTTTTTTTTTTTTTTTGCAAGTTTATTGGACAATTAGTGAAAATTTCCAAAAGTACTAACCAGGCCTATTAGATAATTACTGAAAAAATCCAAAAGTACTAACCTGGCCCAAACCTGCTTACATTCTGAGATCGGGCATTGACTCTTTTTTTATTTTTTTTTGCAAGATTATTGGACAATTAGTGAAAATTTCCAAAAGTACTAACCAGGCCTATTAGATAATTACTGAAAAAATCCAAAAGTACTAACCTGGCCCAAACCTGCTTAGATTTGGAGATCAGTTGAGATCAGGCATAGCCAGGATGGTATGGCCATAAGTGAAGGAGGCTGCAAAGAGAGGGCTATTTAAAGATCAGCCACTATAATCGCCAGTGCTTTATATGAGTAGGGAAGGAAACCCAAAAGCTTACAGCACCTGGTATTCCCAGGCGGTCTCCCATCCAAGTACTAACCAGGCCCAAACCTGCTTAGCTTCAGAGATCAGACGAGATCGGGCATAGCCAGGTTGGTATGGCCGTAAGCGAAGGAAGCTGCAAAGAGAGGGCTATTTAAAGATCAGCCACTATAATCGCCAGTGCATTATATAAGTAGGGAAGGAAACCCAAAAGCTTACAGCACCTGGTATTCCCAAAAGTACTAACCAGGCCTATTAGATAATTACTGAAAAAATCCAAAAGTACTAACCTGGCCCAAACCTGCTTACATTCTGAGATCGGGCATTGACTCTTTTTTTTTTTTTTTGCAGGATTATTGGACAATTAGTGAAAATTTCCAAAAGTACTAACCAGGCCTATTAGATAATTACTGAAAAAATCCAAAAGTACTAACCTGGCCCAAACCTGCTTACATTCTGAGATCGGGCATTGACTCTTTTTTTTTTTTTTGCAAGATTTTTGGACAATTAGTGAAAATTTCCAAAAGTACTAACCAGGCCTATTAGATAATTACTGAAAAAATCCAAAAGTACTAACCTGGCCCAAACCTGCTTAGATTTGGAGATCAGTTGAGATCAGGCATAGCCAGGATGGTATGGCCATAAGCGAAGGAGGCTGCAAAGAGAGGGCTATTAAAAGATCACCCACTATAATCGCCAGTGCATTATATAAGTAGGGAAGGAAACCCAAAAGCTTACAGCACCTGGTATTCCCAAAAGTATTAACCAGGCCTATTAGATAATTACTGAAAAAATCCAAAAGTACTAACCTGGCCCAAGCCTGCTTACATTCTGAGATCGGGCATTGACTCTTTTTTTTTTTTTTTTTGCAAGATTATTGGACAATTAGTGAAAATTTCCAAAAGTACTAACCAGGCCTATTAGATAATTACTGAAAAAATCCAAAAGTACTAACCTGGCCCAAACCTGCTTACATTCTGAGATCGGGCATTGACTCTTTTTTTTTTTTTTTTTGCAAGATTATTGGACAATTAGTGAAAATTTCCAAATGTACTAAACAGGCCTATTAGATAATTACTGAAAAAATCCAAAAGGACTAACCTGGCCCAAACCTGCTTACATTCTGAGATCGGGCATTGACTCTTTTTTTTTTTTTTTTTTTGCAAGTTTATTGGACAATTAGTGAAAATTTCCTAAAGTACTAACCAGGCCTATTAGATAATTACTGAAAAAATCCAAAAGTACTAACCTGGCCCAAACCTGCTTAGATTTGGAGATCAGTTGAGATCGGGCATAGCCAGGATGGTATGGCCATAAGCGAAGGAGGCTGCAAAGAGAGGGCTATTTAAAGATCAGCCACTATAATCGCCAGTGCATTATATAAGTACGGAAGGAAACCCAAAAGCTTACAGCACCTGGTATTCCCAAAAGTACTAACCAGGCCTATTAGATAATTACTGAAAAAATCCAAAAGTACTAACCTGGCCCAAACCTGCTTACATTCTGAGATCGGGCATTGACTCTTTTTTTTTTTTTTTTGCAAGATTATTGGACAATTAGTGAAAATTTCCAAAAGTACTAACCAGGCCTATTAGATAATTACTGAAAAAATCCAAAAGTACTAACCTGGCCCAAACCTGCTTAGCTTCCGAGATCAGACGAGATCGGGCATAGCCAGGTTGGTATGGCCGTAAGCGAAGGAGGCTGCAAACTGAGGGCTATTTAAAGATCAGCCACTATAATCGCCAGTGCATTATATAAGTAGGGAAGGAAACCCAAAAGCTTACAGCACCTGGTATTCCCAAAAATACTAACCAAGCCTATTAGATAATTACTGAAAAAATCCAAAAGTACTAACCTGGCCCAAACCTATTTACAGTCTGAGATCGGGCATTGAATCTTTCTTTTTTTTTGCAAGATTATTGGACAATAAGTGAAAATTTCTAAAAGTACTAACCAGGCCTATTAGATAATTACTGAAAAAATCCAAAAGTACTAACCTGGCCCAAACCTGCTTACATTTGGAGATCGGGCATTGACTCTTTTTTTTTTTTTTTTGCAAGATTATTGGACAATTAGTGAAAATTTCCAAAAGTACTAACCAGGCCTATTAGATAATTACTGAAAAAATCCAAAAGTACTAACCTGGCCCAAACCTGCTTACATTTGGAGATCAGTTGAGATAGGGCATAGCCAGGATGGTATGGCCATAAGCGAAGGAGGCTGCAAAGAGAGGGCTATTTAAAGATCAGCCACTATAATCGCCAGTGCTTTATATAAGTAGGGAAGGAAACCCAAAAGCTTACAGCACCTGGTATTCCCAGGCGGTCTCCCATCCAAGTACTAACCAGGCCCTGACCTTCTTAGCTTCCGAGATCAGACGAGATCGGGCATAGCCAGGTTGGTATGGCCGTACGCGAAGGAGGCTGCAAAGAGAGGGCTATTTAAAGATCACCCACTATAATCGCCAGTGCATTATATAAGTAGGGAACATTACATTCTGAGATCGGGCATTGACTCTTTTTTTTTTTGCAAGATTATTGGACAATTAGTGAAAATTTCCAAAAGTACTAACCAGGCCTATTAGATAATTACTGAAAAAATCCAAAGTACTAACCCGGCCCAAACCTGCTTACATTCTGAGATCGGGCATTGACTCTTTTTTTTTTTTTGCAAGATTTATGGACAATAAGTGAAAATTTCTAAAAGTACTAACCAGGCCTATTAGATAATTAATGAAAAAATCCAAAAGTACTAACCTGGCCCAAACCTGCTTACATTCCGAGATCGGGCATTGACTCTTTTTTTTTTTTTTTTTTTTGCAAGATTATTGGACAATTAGTGAACATTTCCAAAAGTACTAACCAGGCCTATTAGATAATTACTGAAAAAATCCAAAAGTAATAACCAGGCCCAAACCTGCTTAGCTTCCGAGATCAGACGAGACCGGGCATAGCCAGGTTGGTATGGACGTAAGCGAAGGAGGCTGCAAAGAGAGGGCTATTTAAAGATCAGCCACTAAAATCGCCAGTGCTTTATATAAGTAGGGAAGGAAACCCAAAAGCTTACAGCACCTGGTATTCCCAGGCGGTCTCCCATCCAAGTACTAACCAGGCCCAAACCTTCTTAGCTTCCGAGATCAGACGAGATCGGGCATAGCCAGGTTGGTATGGCCGTAAGCGAAGGAGGCTGCAAAGAGAGGGCTATTTAAAGATCACCCACTATAATCGCCAGTGCATTATATAAGTAGGGAAGGAAACCCAAAAGCTTACAGCACCTGGTATTCCCAAAAGTACTAACCAGGCCTATAAGATAATTACTGAAAAAATCCAAAAGTACTAACCTGGCCCAAACCTGCTTAGATTTGGAGATCAGTTGAGATCAGGCATAGCCAGGATGGTATGGCCATAAGCGAAGGAGGCTGCAAAGAGAGGGCTATTTAAAGATCAGCCACTATAATCGCCAGTGCTTTATATAAGTAGGGAAGGAAACCCAAAAGCTTACAGCACATGGTATTCCCAAAAGTACTAACCAGGCCTATTAGATAATCACTGAAAAAATCCAAAAGTACTAACCTGGCCCAAACCTGCTTACATTCTGAGATCGGGCATTGACTCTTTTTTTTTTTTTTTTTTTGCAAGATTATTGGACAATTAGTGAAAATTTCCAAAAGTACTAACCAGGCCTATTAGATAATTACTGAAAAAATCCAAAAGTACTAACCTGGCCCAAACCTGCTAACATTCTGAGGTCGGGCATTGACTCTTTTTTTTTTTTGCAAGATTATTGGACAATTAGTGAAAATTTCCAAAAGTACTAACCAGGCCTATTAGATAATTACTGAAAAAATCCAAAGTACTAACCCGGCCCAAACCTGCTTACATTCTGAGATCGGGCATTGACTCTTTTTTTTTTTTTTGCAAGATTTATGGACAATAAGTGAAAATTTCTAAAAGTACTAACCAGATCTATTAGATAATTAATGAAAAAATCCAAAAGTACTAACCTGGCCCAAACCTGCTTACATTCCGAGATCGGGCATTGACTCTTTTTTTTTTTTTTTTTTTTTGCAAGATTATTGGACAATTAGTGAACATTTCCAAAAGTACTAACCAGGCCTATTAGATAATTACTGAAAAAATCCAAAAGTAATAACCAGGCCCAAACCTGCTTAGCTTCCGAGATCAGACGAGACCGGGCATAGCCAGGTTGGTATGGACGTAAGCGAAGGAGGCTGCAAAGAGAGGGCTATTTAAAGATCAGCCACTAAAATCGCCAGTGCTTTATATAAGTAGGGAAGGAAACCCAAAAGCTTACAGCACCTGGTATTCCCAGGCGGTCTCCCATCCAAGTACTAACCAGGCCCAAACCTTCTTAGCTTCCGAGATCAGACGAGATCGGGCATAGCCAGGTTGGTATGGCTGTAAGCGAAGGAGGCTGCAAAGAGAGGGCTATTTAAAGATCACCCACTATAATCGCCAGTGCATTATATAAGTAGGGAACATTACATTCTGAGATCGGGCATTGACTCTTTTTTTTTTTTGCAAGATTATTGGACAAATAGTGAAAATTTCCAAAAGTACTAACCAGGCCTATTAGATAATTACTGAAAAAATCCAAAGTACTAACCCGGCCCAAACCTGCTTACATTCTGAGATCGGGCATTGACTCTTTTTTTTTTTTTGCAAGATTTATGGACAATAAGTGAAAATTTCCAAAAGTACTAACCAGGCCTATTAGATAATTACTGAAAAAATCCAAAGTACTAACCCGGCCCAAACCTGCTTACATTCTGAGATCGGGCATTGACTCTTTTTTTTTTTTTGCAAGATTATTGGACAATTAGTGAACATTTCCAAAAGTACTAACCAGGCCTATTAGATAATTACTGAAAAAATCCAAAAGTAATAACCAGGCCCAAACCTGCTTAGCTTCCGAGATCAGACGAGACCGGGCATAGCCAGGTTGGTATGGATGTAAGCGAAGGAGGCTGCAAAGAGAGGGCTATTTAAAGATCAGCCACTATAATCGCCAGTGCTTTATATAAGTAGGGAAGGAAACCCAAAAGCTTACAGCACCTGGTATTCCCAGGCGGTCTCCCATCCAAGTACTAACCAGGCCCAAACCTGCTTAGCTTCCGAGATCAGACGAGGTCGGGCATAGCCAGGTTGGTATGGCCGTAAGCGAAGGAAGCTGCAAAGAGAGGGCTATTTAAAGATCAGCCACTATAATCGCCAGTGCATTATATAAGTAGGGAAGGGAACCCAAAAGCTTACAGCACCTGGTATTCCCAAAAGTACTAACCAGGCCTATTAGATAATTACTGAAAAAATCCAAAAGTACTAACCTGGCCCAAACCTGCTTAGATTTGGAGATCAGTTGAGATCAGGCATAGCCAGGATGGTATGGCCATAAGCGAAGGAGGCTGCAAAGAGAGGGCTATTTAAAGATCACCCACTATAATCGCCAGTGCATTATATAAGTAGGGAAGGAAACCCAAAAGCTTACAGCACCTGGTATTCCCAAAAGTATTAACCAGGCCTATTAGATAATTACTGAAAAAATCCAAAAGTACTAACCTGGCCCAAGCCTGCTTACATTCTGAGATCGGGCATTGACTCTTTTTTTTTTTTTTTTGCAAGATTATTGGACAATTAGTGAAAATTTCCAAAAGTACTAACCAGGCCTATTAGATAATTACTGAAAAAATCCAAAAGTACTAACCTGGCCCAAACCTGCTTACATTCTGAGATCGGGCATTGACTCTTTTTTTTTTTTTTTTGCAAGATTATTGGACAATTAGTGAAAATTTCCAAAAGTACTAACCAGGCCTATTAGATAATTACTGAAAAAATCCAAAAGGACTAACCTGGCCCAAACCTGCTTACATTCTGAGATCGGGCATTGACTCTTTTTTTTTTTTTTTTTTTGCAAGTTTATTGGACAATTAGTGAAAATTTCCTAAAGTACTAACCAGGCCTATTAGATAATTACTGAAAAAATCCAAAAGTACTAACCTGGCCCAAACCTGCTTAGATTTGGAGATCAGTTGAGATCGGGCATAGCCAGGATGGTATGGCCATAAGCGAAGGAGGCTGCAAAGAGAGGGCTATTTAAAGATCAGCCACTATAATCGCCAGTGCATTATATAAGTACGGAAGGAAACCCAAAAGCTTACAGCACCTGGTATTCCCAAAAGTACTAACCAGGCCTATTAGATAATTACTGAAAAAATCCAAAAGTACTAACCTGGCCCAAACCTGCTTACATTCTGAGATCGGGCATTGACTCTTTTTTTTTTTTTTTTTTGCAAGATTATTGGACAATTAGTGAAAATTTCCAAAAGTACTAACCAGGCCTATTAGATAATTACTGAAAAAATCCAAAAGTACTAACCTGGCCCAAACCTGCTTAGCTTCCGAGATCAGACGAGATCGGGCATAGCCAGGTTGGTATGGCCGTAAGCGAAGGAGGCTGCAAACTGAGGGCTATTTAAAGATCAGCCACTATAATCGCCAGTGCATTATATAAGTAGGGAAGGAAACCCAAAAGCTTACAGCACCTGGTATTCCCAAAAATACTAACCAAGCCTATTAGATAATTACTGAAAAAATCCAAAAGTACTAACCTGGCCCAAACCTATTTACATTCTGAGATCGGGCATTGACTCTTTCTTTTTTTTTGCAAGATTATTGGACAATAAGTGAAAATTTCTAAAAGTACTAACCAGGCCTATTAGATAATTACTGAAAAAATCCAAAAGTACTAACCTGGCCCAAACCTGCTTACATTTGGAGATCGGGCATTGACTCTTTTTTTTTTTTTTTTGCAAGATTATTGGACAATTAGTGAAAATTTCCAAAAGTACTAACCAGGCCTATTAGATAATTACTGAAAAAATCCAAAAGTACTAACCTGGCCCAAACCTGCTTATATTTGGAGATCAGTTGAGATCGGGCATAGCCAGGATGGTATGGCCATAAGCGAAGGAGGCTGCAAAGAGAGGGCTATTTAAAGATCAGCCACTATAATCGCCAGTGCTTTATATAAGTAGGGAAGGAAACCCAAAAGCTTACAGCACCTGGTATTCCCAGGCGGTCTCCCATCCAAGTACTAACCAGGCCCAAACCTTCTTAGCTTCCGAGATCAGACGAGATCGGGCATAGCCAGGTTGGTATGGCCGTACGCGAAGGAGGCTGCAAAGAGAGGGCTATTTAAAGATCACCCACTATAATCGCCAGTGCATTATATAAGTAGGGAACATTACATTCTGAGATCGGGCATTGACTCTTTTTTTTTTTTGCAAGATTATTGGACATTTAGTGAAAATTTCCAAAAGTACTAACCAGGCCTATTAGATAATTACTGAAAAAATCCAAAGTACTAACCCGGCCCAAACCTGCTTACATTCTGAGATCGGGCATTGACTCTTTTTTTTTTTTTGCAAGATTTATGGACAATAAGTGAAAATTTCTAAAAGTACTAACCAGGCCTATTAGATAATTAATGAAAAAATCCAAAAGTACTAACCTGGCCCAAACCTGCTTACATTCCGAGATCGGGCATTGACTCTTTTTTTTTTTTTTTTTTTTTGCAAGATTATTGGACAATTAGTGAACATTTCCAAAAGTACTAACCAGGCCTATTAGATAATTACTGAAAAAATCCAAAAGTAATAACCAGGCCCAAACCTGCTTAGCTTCCGAGATCAGACGAGACCGGGCATAGCCAGGTTGGTATGGACGTAAGCGAAGGAGGCTGCAAAGAGAGGGCTATTTAAAGATCAGCCACTAAAATCGCCAGTGCTTTATATAAGTAGGGAAGGAAACCCAAAAGCTTACAGCACCTGGTATTCCCAGGCGGTCTCCCATCCAAGTACTAACCAGGCCCAAACCTTCTTAGCTTCCGAGATCAGACGAGATCGGGCATAGCCAGGTTGGTATGGCCGTAAGCGAAGGAGGCTGCAAAGAGAGGGCTATTTAAAGATCACCCACTATAATCGCCAGTGCATTATATAAGTAGGGAAGGAAACCCAAAAGCTTACAGCACCTGGTATTCCCAAAAGTACTAACCAGGCCTATAAGATAATTACTGAAAAACTCCAAAAGTACTAACCTGGCCCAAACCTGCTTAGATTTGGAGATCAGTTGAGATCAGGCATAGCCAGGATGGTATGGCCATAAGCGAAGGAGGCTGCAAAGAGAGGGCTATTTAAAGATCAGCCACTATAATCGCCAGTGCTTTATATAAGTAGGGAAGGAAACCCAAAAGCTTACAGCACATGGTATTCCCAAAAGTACTAACCAGGCCTATTAGATAATCACTGAAAAAATCCAAAAGTACTAACCTGGCCCAAACCTGCTTACATTCTGAGATCGGGCATTGACTCTTTTTTTTTTTTTTTTTTGCAAGATTATTGGACAATTAGTGAAAATTTCCAAAAGTACTAACCAGGCCTATTAGATAATTACTGAAAAAATCCAAAAGTACTAACCTGGCCCAAACCTGCTAACATTCTGAGGTCGGGCATTGACTCTTTTTTTTTTTTGCAAGATTATTGGACAATTAGTGAAAATTTCCAAAAGTACTAACCAGGCCTATTAGATAATTACTGAAAAAATCCAAAGTACTAACCCGGCCCAAACCTGCTTACATTCTGAGATCGGGCATTGACTCTTTTTTTTTTTTTGCAAGATTATTGGACATTTAGTGAAAATTTCCAAAAGTACTAACCAGGCCTATTAGATAATTACTGAAAAAATCCAAAGTACTAACCCGGCCCAAACCTGCTTACATTCTGAGATCGGGCATTGACTCTTTTTTTTTTTTTTTTTGCAAGATTATTGGACAATTAGTGAAAATTTCCAAAAGTACTAACCAGGCCTATTAGATAATTAATGAAAAAATCCAAAAGTACTAACCTGGCCCAAACCTGCTTAGATTTGGAGATCAGTTGAGATCGGGCATAGCCAGGATGGTATGGCCATAAGCGAAGGAGGCTGCAAAGAGAGGGCTATTTAAAGATCAGCCACTATAATCGCCAGTGCTTTATATAAGTAGGGAAGGAAACCCAAAAGCTTACAGGACCTGGTATTCCCAGGCGGTCTCCCATCCAAGTACTAACCAGGCCCAAACCTGCTTAGCTTCCGAGATCAGACGAGATCGGGCATAGCCAGGTTGGTATGGCCGTGAGCGAAGGAGGCTGCAAAGAGAGGGCTATTTAAAGATCAGCCACTATAATCGCCAGTGCATTATATAAGTAGGGAAGGAAACCCAGAAGCTTACAGCACCTGGTATTCCCAAAAGTACTATCCAGGCCTATTAGATAATTACTGAAAAAATCCAAAAGTACTAACCTGGCCCAAACCTGCTTAGATTTGGAGATCAGTTGAGATCGGGCATAGCCAGGATGGTATGGACGTAAGCGAAGGAGGCTGCAAAGAGAGGGCTATTTAAAGATCAGCCACTAAAATCGCCAGTGCTTTATATAAGTAGGGAAGGAAACCCAAAAGCTTACAGCACCTGGTATTCCCAGGCGGTCTCCCATCCAAGTACTAACCAGGCCCAAACCTTCTTAGCTTCCGAGATCAGACGAGATCGGGCATAGCCAGGTTGGTATGGCCGTAAGCGAAGGAGGCTGCAAAGAGAGGGCTATTTAAAGATCACCCACTATAATCGCCAGTGCATTATATAAGTAGGGAACATTACATTCTGAGATCGGGCATTGACTCTTTTTTTTTTTGCAAGATTATTGGACAAATAGTGAAAATTTCCAAAAGTACTAACCAGGCCTATTAGATAATTACTGAAAAAATCCAAAGTACTAACCCGGCCCAAACCTGCTTACATTCTGAGATCGGGCATTGACTCTTTTTTTTTTTTTTGCAAGATTTATGGACAATAAGTGAAAATTTCCAAAAGTACTAACCAGGCCTATTAGATAATTACTGAAAAAATCCAAAGTACTAACCCGGCCCAAACCTGCTTACATTCTGAGATCGGGCATTGACTCTTTTTTTTTTTTTGCAAGATTATTGGACAATTAGTGAACATTTCCAAAAGTACTAACCAGGCCTATTAGATAATTACTGAAAAAATCCAAAAGTAATAACCAGGCCCAAACCTGCTTAGCTTCCGAGATCAGACGAGACCGGGCATAGCCAGGTTGGTATGGACGTAAGCGAAGGAGGCTGCAAAGAGAGGGCTATTTAAAGATCAGCCACTATAATCGCCAGTGCTTTATATAAGTAGGGAAGGAAACCCAAAAGCTTACAGCACCTGGTATTCCCAGGCGGTCTCCCATCCAAGTACTAACCAGGCCCAAACCTGCTTAGCTTCCGAGATCAGACGAGATCGGGCATAGCCAGGTTGGTATGGCCGTAAGCGAAGGAAGCTGCAAAGAGAGGGCTATTTAAAGATCAGCCACTATAATCGCCAGTGCATTATATAAGTAGGGAAGGAAACCCAAAAGCTTACAGCACCTGGTATTCCCAAAAGTACTAACCAGGCCTATTAGATAATTACTGAAAAAATCCAAAAGTACTAACCTGGCCCAAACCTGCTTACATTCTGAGATTGGGCATTGACTCTTTTTTTTTTTTTTTGCAGGATTATTGTACAATTAGTGAAAATTTCCAAAAGTACTAACCAGGCCTATTAGATAATTACTGAAAAAATCCAAAAGTACTAACCTGGCCCAAACCTGCTTAGATTTGGAGATCAGTTGAGATCAGGCATAGCCAGGATGGTATGGCCATAAGCGAAGGAGGCTGCAAAGAGAGGGCTATTAAAAGATCACCCACTATAATCGCCAGTGCATTATATAAGTAGGGAAGGAAACCCAAAAGCTTACAGCACCTGGTATTCCCAAAAGTATTAACCAGGCCTATTAGATATTTACTGAAAAAATCCAAAAGTACTAACCTGGCCCAAGCCTGCTTACATTCTGAGATCGGGCATTGACTCTTTTTTTTTTTTTTTTTTTGCAAGATTATTGGACAATTAGTGAAAATTTCCAAAAGTACTAACCAGGCCTATTAGATAATTACTGAAAAAATCCAAAAGTACTAACCTGGCCCAAACCTGCTTACATTCTGAGATCGGGCATTGACTCTTTTTTTTTTTTTTTTGCAAGATTATTGGAAAATTAGTGAAAATTTCCAAAAGTACTAACCAGGCCTATTAGATAATTACTGAAAAAATCCAAAAGGACTAACCTGGCCCAAACCTGCTTACATTCTGAGATCGGGCATTGACTCTTTTTTTTTTTTTTTTTTTTGCAAGTTTATTGGACAATTAGTGAAAATTTCCTAAAGTACTAACCCGGCCTATTAGATAATTACTGAAAAAATCCAAAAGTACTAACCTGGCCCAAACCTGCTTAGATTTGGAGATCAGTTGAGATCGGGCATAGCCAGGATGGTATGGCCATAAGCGAAGGAGGCTGCAAAGAGAGGGCTATTTAAAGATCAGCCACTATAATCGCCAGTGCATTATATAAGTAGGGAAGGAAACCCAAAAGCTTACAGCACCTGGTATTCCCAAAAGTACTAACCAGGCCTATTAGATAATTACTGAAAAAATCCAAAAGTACTAACCTGGCCCAAACCTGCTTACATTCTGGGATCGGGCATTGACTCTTTTTTTTTTTTTTTTTGCAAGATTATTGGACAATTAGTGAAAATTTCCAAAAGTACTAACCAGGCCTATTAGATAATTACTGAAAAAATCCAAAAGTACTAACCTGGCCCAAACCTGCTTAGCTTCCGAGATCAGACGAGATCGGGCATAGCCAGGTTGGTATGGCCGTAAGCGAAGGAGGCTGCAAAGAGAGGGCTATTTAAAGATCACCCACTATAATGGCCAGTGCATTATATAAGTAGGGAACATTACATTCTGAGATCGGGCATTGACTCTTTTTTTTTTTTGCAAGATTATTGGACAATTAGTGAAAATTTCCAAAAGTACTAACCAGGCCTATTAGATAATTACTGAAAAAATCCAAAGTACTAACCCGGCCCAAACCTGCTTACATTCTGAGATCGGGCATTGACTCTTTTTTTTTTTTTGCAAGATTTATGGACAATAAGTGAAAATTTCTAAAAGTACTAACCAGGCCTATTAGATAATTAATGAAAAAATCCAAAAGTACTAACCTGGCCCAAACCTGCTTACATTCCGAGATCGGGCATTGACTCTTTTTTTTTTTTTTTTTTTGCAAGATTATTGGACAATTAGTGAACATTTCCAAAAGTACTAACCAGGCCTATTAGATAATTACTGAAAAAATCCAAAAGTAATAACCAGGCCCAAACCT